>NW_004949098.1:13902362-13920017 GCF_000317375.1 Microtus ochrogaster
GAATTAGCCAGTAAGGGCTAGAGCTAAAGGGCCAAGCGGTGATTAAATGAACACAGTGTCCGTGTAATTATTTCGGGTAGAGCTAGCCATGTGGGTGGCCGGGTGCCAGGACGCAGCCCGCCGCTCCTATTTCTACAGACTGTAGCAGTCAGTTGTAGCCAATCCGAAGGGGTGGCTCTGTTTATCATGGCCCAAGATTTTAGCCCGACTAGCTCAGTCGGTAGAGCATGAGACTCTTAATCTCAGGGTCGTGGGTTCGTGCCCCACGTTGGGCGCCAAATGAAGGCGGATCAAATTAATACAGGCCAATTGGTGAAAGATGATACAAATTTAATATAAATAGCACATTCACGCAACCGAAGTTCTTGCCATGCCCAGAAACAGGAAACAGGAAGGGGGAACTAGCGTCTGTGCACCCCAATTTATAAACATTTGCCCGAGGCCGTCCCGCCCCCAAAGGGCGGGCTCTCTCTACATCCTGTCTTGGCAAGATTTGGCAGTCTTTTTCCCTGTGTTCTGTTTATACACCATATACTATCTCAGTAGTCTAGGCATGGACAGTTCCTGGCCCAAAGGCCAATTGTTCCAAAAGTAAACAGTCTCCAAGTGGAATATCTTCATTGCTCAACATTCTCTCTAGAATACATCAGTGTTATCAGGAGCAATCATGTCTGATGTCAACAGATCCTTAAACTACTTAAATTCAATGTTGAGTAGATTCTTGAAGTGGTTGAAGATTTCATATCTATGCCGAATATAATCTCTATGTATCTGAAGAACCTAATTAATTTGATTATATGTATAACAAACATGAGTGACCATTGACCTATATAATACTTATTACCTGTAGAACTTAAAGACTAAGGATTCATATAAAATTATTAAACAATCTTTAAACAACTATGTAATAAAGGAGGGCAATGACCTCAAAATGTAAACAATGTATGTTTCTTCATCAGAGGTAGGAATACATATTACAATATGATAAATATATCCTAATATCCTAAAAGTATATCAATATACAAAACTTCTTAAACAGAGGTAGAAACATGTATGCATACTATCTGACAAATAACTTTGCGTAGGTGTACAAATATTGTTAACAGAAATAACAAATATAATTTGAACTTGTGTCAATATACAAGAAACTATACCAATGTAAGTTGTCCATAAATAATAGCTCACAAGTATTTACCCCATTATTCATTGTTATTAATATTAGTGTGAATAAGTTCACACTAAATTACCTATTATCCCATTCCATTTTTCCTCTCTTTTTGTCTGAGAAGATCTATGAGCCTACATAATTTCCAACCAAACCCTGTACCCTATACAAGTATTCACCCATAAATGGTGTTCCTAACCCTGAGTACAAACTTTGTTGGGAGAGAGGACTTAATCTTCTAGAATTGCTTCCAGCTGTCATGGAGGCAATGTTGTTTCTATGGGATCCTTCAAAATTAAAGTGATGGTTAAGTTTCAAGATTACTGTCTAGTATAATTGCAAGTGATTTCTGAGTAGTTGGTAGGGACTTTGCAAAGTTCTTATTTGGAATTCTGTCTAGAATGTTGTAAGAAGGTGTACCATTTCAGCAGCTGGTGCTCAAAATCCAGTCTTACAGTAACACTATCAGCATCATGATATGATCTCAACCAGATAGAGTTGTTGCTGTTGGGCTCAATCTTCTTCCTGGAAATTGCAAAGATTACTGCAGGAAAAGGATCTGTAGGAAAATCTGCTGCTCATTCTGGAAAACTTAAACATTATTTGTATAGACATATATTCAATAAGAATATGATACAGACAAAATAGGCATAGAGAAATTTTTTTTTCCTAAATATTTCTTTTTTTCTGTCTGATACCAGATGGCTCCTGACATGAGACAAAAACACTGAATTATTTTTTAAACAACATGCATGGATTTGGAAAAGGATAGCTATTAACAACTCCAAAACCAGTTCTCTCTCTCTCTCTCTCTCTCTCTCTCTCTCTCTCTCTCCCTTTCTGTCTCTCCCTCTCTGGGTCTATCTATCATCTATCTATCTATCTATCTATCTATCTATCTATCTATCTATCTATCTATCTATCTATATATCTATCATCTATCTATCTACATACAAACACACACATAGGTAAATAGATAGGTCACTTTTCTTCATAAGTCATACTCGTTTTTCTTTTTTGCTTGGTGATCCTTCCTGGATAGTTATTTTGTCCTTTTTCAGCATCCAAATCTCAAGGATCTTTAGACTTTTTGAAGATGTGTATTGTCCTGTAAAGACAAGGACAGAACCCTGCCCAAACCCTATATGGTTTCCTTACCACCTGTATGGTTGTCACCTTTGTGGATAAGCTGTATTTCTCTTTATCAAGAGGGTTCTCTTTTGCAAACCAAATCTTTATTAATTCTGAAGGTATACATAGTTTTTCATATCATGTGGAAACAAGAACAAAGCCCCTTCCCCAATGTAACACATTTCCTAGATTCTATTGTGAGGTTAACACATCCTTGAAATATTCTGGTTGATTTAATTCAAAAGTTTTTTTTTTATTATCCAATGACTCTCTGCTGCCATTGTTCCTTTCTTATTAGAGTTGAGAAAATTCAAGGCTAATAAAACATTATGCAATCTATTTCTGGTGGCATCTTCCATCCCCTTATGTTTGCTTAGCATACTCTTTATACCTTGATAACAAACAAAATACTGTTTCATTTTATTAAATTCATGTGCTAGACCATCGTCTGTCTTTATTTGTACAGGAATACCCATGATAGCCATAACTTCTAGTAAATGCATGATTACTGAATCAGTCTTTTCTGAGCTGAAGGCAGTCACCCACTGAAAAACTGAATAAGTGTCAAATGGTGTCGTGTACATATTTAATTTTCCAAATTCTATAAAGTGGAACACATTCATCTGCCAGATCTTATTCCTTTGGATACACTTTGGGTTACTCCTTGTGGGTAATGGTGTTTAGTTATAGAAAGAGCAAGTAGTACATCTCTTTATAATCTCCTTAGCTTTTTGCCATGTAATAGTAAACTCCTTTTTTTAAACTTTTGCTAAAGATATGATGTTTTTCATAAAATTCTGAGGCTTTCATCATACTTCCAATTAATAATTGATCAATTTCTGTAATACCTTTTGCTAAAGGAAGTGGCAGACCTGTGTTGGATCAGATGTACGTTATGTATATAGAATAAAGCCTATTCCTGATTATACTTTGAACCTAAATGAATAATGAAGTCATATCTGTATTATCTGGTGTAAATTCAACCATTTCCATATGCAAGACAACTCTTTCTTGCGAGTCAGTAACTATTTTGAGAGGTTATTAAAAATACCTTAGTACCATGATAATACCATTTAACACTGTGTCTTCTGAACAGAATTATAAGGGCTTTTTCTACCTCACTTGATTCTTCCTATTTTTAATTGACTTTCATGATTATTTGCATCAGTATAAAATGTATGGGCTCAAGTTATTGGCCCATCATGTACAATTAAGGGAAGAATCCAAGTTGTTCTCTTTATAAGGTTAAGTCTATCACTTTTAGGATAATTGCTATTACTTTCTAAAAATTAATTCAGAGACTTTTTCCACATAAACTTTAAATTTTTTCACTTTATATGATAAAAATATGCATTCTAAGATAATATCTTCCCTCTACATTAAAATTCCAATAAAAATTATGGAAGGCACAATTGACTAGAATGCAATTAAAATTTGGATTCACCCTTCCACATGTGCCTCCTGTAATTTCTCCTCAATCATCAATCCTTTTTCTGCTTCATCTGTTAATTCCTTGGTACAATTTTAGTCTTTGTTACAATCTTTTGTTTTGTTTAAATGAATTATTAGATCATGTGTTATTCCAATAGCCAGTCATAGACTGGAAATATCTCCTAATGATCTTTGAAAGTCATTAAGAGTCTGTAATAGGTCTCTCCTTATTTGTGCCTTTTTGTGTTCTAACTTTCTGTAAGCTTATTTTGTAACCTAGGTAATTGAAAGTATCTCCTCTTTGTATTTTTTTCAGGAGCAACCTATAATCCCCATTTAGGGATTTTTTAAAACTTCTTCAAACATTCTTTCTAAAGTATCTGCATTTGAATCAGATAAAAATGTCATCCATGTAGTGGTAAATTATAAACTTAAGAAATTGCTTGCATATAATTTCCAATGGCTGACTGGCAAAATATTAGCACAGGGTAGAGCTATTGAGAAATCCCTGTGGCAGATGGTGCACTAGTATCTCCTAGTAGACTGAGAATTAATATAAAAAGGCACAGTGAATGAAACATTTTCTCTATCCTTTTCTTTTAAAGGTATAATGAAGAAACAATCCTTCAAATCAATAACTATGAGACCATCCTTTTGGTAATATAGAAGGCAGAGAAATTTCAGATCATAGAGGGCCCAAGGGTTGAATAATCTTGTTGACACCTCTATGGTCTGTCACCATTCTCCATTTTCCAGATTTTTTTTAACAACAAATATAGGAGAATTCCAAGCACTGGTAGATTCTTCAAGGCAAGCATCTAATTGCTCCTGTACTACCTGTTCTAAAGTCTGAAACTTCTCTTCTGTTAAAGGTCATTGTTTAATCCATATTGGTTTCTCAGTTGATTATTTTATAAACATGGCCTTTAGTACTTCTGGAAGTTTGCCAGTGCTTTGCATTCTTGTACAGCATAAATGGCTGGTGACCTTAGTCTATAATACCTTATAATGTCTTCCCCAGAAACACAGGTTTTGGAACTTCAGGAATATTAATCTGGGCATTCCATTGCTGCAATAGGTCATGACCCCATAAATTCACTGCAGTATTGACTACATATGGCCTCAGCCTTCTTTCTGTGTTTCTGCCCCTATTTCTTTCAACCCATCTTGTGCTTTGCTTCACTTGAGATAGAATTCCAATTCTTAGGAACAGAATATCTGCCTCTTGAAGAGGCCGATTTGATGCCAAGATTCTGGAGTAATGATACTTACATTCACACCTATGTCTATCAAGCTCTCAGTTACAATGACATTTATACATACTCTTAGCTTTGGTCTTTGATCATTTATAGAAGTCTGACAGAATATATGTCTCCTATTTCCTACTGGAGTTTTTAATTCATCCCCCATGTCTATTTCACCATTCAGATCAGTAGTTTTTTTTTTTAATTTTATTTGTGAGATATGTTCTCCATAGTAACTGGATATGATTGGACCACATTTGACATAGAAGCCTGTGAGAGGCTCTCCAGGGAGTTTCCCAATGGTATCAGGTTGCCTTGTCTGTCTTTTGTCGACCTATAATCATTGGTCTAATGTCGGCCTTTACCACACCTCCTAATACACCAAAGGCTGAGTACTCGTATTCTTGCCATTTCTAAAGTAAATATTATTCCTAAGAATTCCTTGTCTACCATCCCCTCTCAGATGTCCTATTCTATCACAATTAAAGCATTTGGCATTTTGGTGTCTTTTCATACCATTGGAAATCACTTCTCTTACTTTAGTACTATAGTCAACTGTCTCAACATTCATTGTATGAAAGATCCATTCATCTATTGGTGCTGATAGGAACTTAAAAGACCCAAGGATCTTCTTGCATTCTAAGTTGGCATCTTCAAAAGCCAAAAATTCAATAAGTAAACATCTAGCTTCTGGGTCTGTTACTCCTATTTGTACAGCTTTGGTTAATCTTTGTAAAAAAGTCACAAAAGGGTTCTCTCTGGCCATGTTTAACCCTAATATATGATTAAATTCTCTTTCCGTCTTCCTGAATTATGCACCAAGCATTTAAAGCTGCTGTGCTACACAGGGACAAGGTATGTTTATTGTAGAGAACCTGATCATGAGGATCAGAGAAATGTCCCACACCAATTAGATCTTGGGAAATCTCAAGTCCTTTTTCTTTTCCCTGTTATTCTAAATTTTTTGCCTCTTCTCACAAATAAAATTTCCAGAGCAGCTGTGGTCCATCTTCTAGGACCACTGAGATTAATTGAAATCAATCACATGGGGTAGCTGTTTAGCTTGAAGCCCACATTTTCACAATTTCTCTAACAAAAGGTGAAAAGGGCCATAAGAAACTATGGCCTGTTTAATTTCTTTTAGATCACTCATATGTCGACATTCCCATGTATATTCTTTGATTACCTTAGGGTACGTAGTGTCAGATGATCTTTTCAATGATATCACTGGATAGACAATTAGAACTCTGGGTAAGCCATCCCAGAGTTTGGTATATACTAATGAGGCTAAATTCTGTCTTTGTACCTTCTGTCCCTGCTCATCAATTTCAATAAATCCCTCCAGCTTTTCAAAACTTTGTACTACTCCTTTTGTAAAGACTGGATCTCCTGTCCAGTGTGCTGTTCTAATGCCCTCACTGAGGATTCCATGGTTTAAAGTTTGTCAGGTAAAGATAATGCTTCATCCTTGGACATAATTTTATGGCATATATATTACCTTCATGAAGAGATATAATATCTGCCAATCTACTATAATTGTTCAATAGATTCTGGTTATTATATTCAACAGCATGAATTCTCTCAGACAATATCTCAGCACCCTCTGTCATTGACTGGGTTTTTTTCCATCAAATTGGTCTTATTCTTCTCCAGAGTGCTGATTTTCCCTTTTAGCTGGTTATTATCAGTCTGTAAAGACTGTATCATTTCTAAAAGTGCCTCATTCTTGGTTCTATTATCAAACCATTATTAAGGAGAAAATATGAAGGGCAAAGATAATTGCTATAATCAATTACAGGGATGTAGGAGGGAAGTAACATAAGCCTTGCATAATTCTATCCATAGTACAAGTAAAAAAGCTGTTGAATTCTTGGATCATTAAATTATCTGTTATTTTGACCTTAAAGTTACAAATTATAAATTACAATAATCTTATAAATCTTATCTGTAATGAGTTGGAGTAGGTGAAATAATCATTACTGGCTAACAGGTGTCACAGTTGTAGCCACATGGCTGGGAAATGCAAGGCTTGAACAGTTCTAATTGGTTTTAGTGCATTAGATACTGAAAAAATATACTTAAATTAAGAGCAGTTATAAAATCAATCAAAGCGACTATGAGAGTTGGTGATCAGGATAAAGAGAAAACCCAGAACCTTCCATCAGTGCAAATCACAGACTGTGCACTTTGCAGTGATCTTTGGACCTATCTCAGAGAAGCTGGTGGGAGCTCCAGTAGGAATCAGGGTCCAAATGCACAAGTGCACCACAAGGGACCTAGGGGAGGCAGGCTAGATCCATTGGTTGAAAGAGTCAATGCCCAAATGTGCCACGTGGGGCCGATAGTGGCTGGCTAGAGCCGTGGAGGTCACAAAAAGGGGGTATACCAGTATCCCCAGGCTTCACAATCTGGGTGTCAAGTGTTGATGGGTGTAGGTCAAAGAAGAGCAGCCTAACTCCAAAATATTCCAATTATATTTTCATTATTATAAGGGGCAAACTCACAAAACAGGAATGAGAAGTCCAACCTCAGCTGTGTAGCACAGGAACCACACACACACACACACACACACACACACACACACACACACAGAGAGAGAGAGAGAGAGAGAGAGAGAGAGAGAGAGAGAGAGAGAGAGAGAGAGCCCTCAGTGTGGCAATGGTTTGATCTGGGTACCCAAAAGGTTACCGCCTAACTTGGTCCAACCACTTAAAGATTATTGGCTGACAGAGGTTCCCCATCATACACGTCTTGCTCTTTCTGTTCTGTCTTGCCATCATCTATAGTTACTTTCATGATTTCCTATTAAATCATTATTCGAATGAAGTGATCTTATGTTTTTGCATTGGTTTCTATCTCAAGACCAAAAATGAGAAGAATATAGATGCCACAAAACATCCTGTAGCAGTCACTAACCAATTTTAGAAGAACACAGATTAATGATACTCTGGAACTTCCTTTACCTGCAATAATATCTACTTATTTTGAAGAGATTGAATAGTGTTTATCCCTGTACTCCTTAATTCCATACTGAAGATGGTGAACCTAAAAGAACAATTAAGTTTTTCCTGGGTGAAGCTCTATTTCTGATGGGGCACAAAACTCAACTGTAACTTGTCTATCTATTCTTCCTCTCACATAACTGGAAGAAATTTTCTATGATGTAAAGACAAATAACATGTGATAGCATTTGGATCATCTAAGTAGGGAGATTTGTATTTTAGGCTATAGTACCATTTATAAAAATTATTATGTGCCTTTTATACCCTAATAAATGATAACAAGCTCAGCCCCAAAACTGCTGATTTTATGAATGAAGTATAACTTCCATGGGCCTTCCTTCAAGGTGATGTCCATGAAAGTTGATAACTGTGTTCCATGACCTCAAAGTCATCAATATCAGACTTTCTGGCTCCAAAGTTGGGAGCAACCTAATCTGTGTTGTTTCATTCAGTAGGTTTGTAGTTTGTTCACTGTTAATCACAGCCAAGAAATTTAATGCACCAGGGTTGAAACTTGATTTGTTAGAAAAGCAATAACTAAGGACTGCCTGGCATTTTCTATTATGCACAAAAGAACATGGAAATTTTATCCTTTTAGTCTCCATGTTCTCCCTTTTTACATACTGTGAAAACACAAAAGCAGAAGCCTTTGGATTTGTAAGATGCATGTCTCCATGTATTCAATATAAATGAACAACAGTCAATGAGAAGAAATTACAATATGAGATCACTGCAGCTGTCACAAAGAGAAGTACAAAGTTTGTCTAAGCTAGAGACCACAGCACAAATTGTTAGACATTGACTCGGGCAGTTTCTCATCTCTCATATTCTTGACCTTGATATTCAGAACTTCCTTTATCAACATATGGCTTCTCTCTTTGTTAATGATGGTGCATTAGCAGTTCACAAAAGAATCTGAATATGCTTATCAGAAATAAATAAAAATGTTGCACATGAAATTGCGATGTATAAAGTTATATAGTAACTGCCAAATAAATGGGAAATTCATGTTATTTAAATGTATACTTAATTTTCAATAATCTTGTCTCAATGCTAAAAATCTTAGTATCAGTTAACTACTGATACTACTTTTCATTACTTTTGATATCAAATGCTTGGTTTGGTTTGTAATTTCTTTATAAATGATGCATATTTTGGAGAGATTGTCTTTATTATAGAATAGATTGGCTTAGAATTTGTACCCTAGGCTGACCTCAAAATCATAGTCTTGCTCTTAATGTCTCTCCAGTTCTGGAATTACAGACATGAATACTCGTTGCAATTATGCTTTACTTATTTATTTTTCTTTTTTTGCACTTTATACAAAATGCTGGGTTTGTAATTTATTTCTTATATGTACTTTCAGAATTCAGAAATATAAAGTCCATTCACATTGTGTGATTTCTCTTATTGTTATTGATTTTATTTCATACTCAAACATTTTTTCCTTTGGATAGCAACAATCTCTAATGTTTTGATCTATTGATTTCTGTAAAATTAATACTTTACTTAGGATCACTTTGCTCCTGCTAAAGTGGTTTTTCTTTGTTTATTATGCCAACAGAACCAATTTCATACAGTTTCAGTACTGCTAATTTAAAGATTACTCCATAATATGCATTTCTGGAATAAACAATCTTGGTGGTGTTGGTCTACAACCATGACAACTTGAAGAAACCCAGTTTGTTTTGTTCAACTTCCATTTTCCCAAATTTAGAGTTCTCTTTCAGTTCCCTGAAACTGTTCATAGAATACATATTAGCTACTGCTGTACTTGACTTTGCTTTGAGAAAAATTCTCTCATCTCAAGACTTAAATTAATGTTCCCCAGGATTTGCACAGAGTAAATTCTGAGCTGCTATTTGAGTCTATATCCCTTGTATAGTCTAGAAACAGGAGCCATTGTTCATTGTCTTCAGTTTAAGAGTGTCTTTATAGATGGTAGATAATAAACAAATTATCAGTCTCCATATATACTTTCTCTCCCTTTTCCTCCCTCGACTGTTCTTTTCTTCTACTGCATGTTTTCTTACTCTATTTTTCTCTAATTTTAGTGAATTTTTGAACATATTTTATCATTCCCCCAGTAATGTTAATCTGAGAAAGCTTTCCAAACATTACTGCAAAAGCAAACTGACTTAAATATTTAATGTATTTTAAACCAAAGTTGATATTAGAGCACCTTATTAATTTCTGTGTGTGAGTACTATGTTGATATATTTCAATGATTGCTCACACTACCTATGACGGTATTTTTGCCTCGCTGATTAACACCAGTCATTCACAAACACTGCCCAGACATTTCTTTATGTATTTGATGTCTGCTTTGCATGGGAAACTCCAGTGCAGACCAGCTGCTTAGAATATATAAAACTGGCCTTTGTGGTAAGAACTGAATTATATCAGACAAAACAGAGGGAGCAAGATGCTGTCACACACCCAGGTTCTCATGTCTCTGATCCTCTGGGTGTCTGGTGAGAGACTTAAGTATATTATAATCTTTTTGGAGTCACTTTTTTGTATAAAAGTGATTTACTATGTGTGCTAGTACACTATTTATTATACTATTGTATAAGATATACACTCTGACAATATGACATTACAAGGCTACAAAATGACAAATCTTATCTGTATAAAATTCTGTAATTTTTTTATTACACATGACTATTGGTTTTCCTGATTACAGGTGCCTGTGCAGATATCACAATGACCCAGTCTCAATCCTCCTTGGCTGTGTCAGTGGGAGAGAAAATCACCATCACCTGCAAGTCTAGTCAGAGTCTTTTTAGTAGTAGCATCAAGAACTGTTTGTACTGGTACCAGCAAAAACAAGGGAAGTCACCTAAACTGCTAATCTACTGGGCATCAACCCGGGAGACTGGGGTTCCTGATCGCTTCATAGGTAGTGGATCTGGGACAGATTTCACTCTCACCATCAACAGTGTTCAGGCTGAAGACCTGGCAGATTATTACTGTCAGCAGGGTTACCGATATCCTTCCACAGTGCTTCAGTCTCCAACAAAAACCTCCTCTGAGATTCTCACCACCTGTCTACATCATGCACAGCCCTGGCCCTATACACTTCCCCCTTCTGCCTGAGAGTCAGTGTACCTGAAACTCTGATGAAAAAGTTCACAGAACCCATCAAAATACAATGGGTTCAATGTCTCTTTTGTCTTTCGGTATGATAAAACTATAAAAAAAACTGCAAAGGAGAACTAAGTTACCACAAACTCTGTTGCTTGAGTACATGAAGTGTTTAACCTTTTACACTTCTAGAGTTCTGCTATCAATCATAAGACTCTATGGACAAAAGCTATGATCATGACAAGCTGTGTTTCATTTTGGAAGGTCTAGGAAAGAGTGGTTTCTGTTTTAACAGATTCTAGATGGCTTCTTATTTACTTACCGGTGTCCATTTCTTCTGTTTTTTTTTCTTTTACTTTTTATAACATTTTGGTCAGTTAAATACCTTTTTCTGTGGCCATGAGAGTGTAAATTTGTTTGTCTGTATATATTTGTGTACATATTTCTAGGTGCACATCTGACATGGCATAGATGTGGAGGTTAGAAGACAGCATGGACTTGGTTTTCTTTTTGTCATTTGGGTTCTGGGGTTCAAACTGAGTTTTGACATGAGGCTTGCTGTCAAGTGTCTTTAACATGAGAATCACCTTGCTGCCCCTGAAAATCTTTTATTGATGTAAATTCATTGTACACAATTTTCTTAAAAGAAGGGTTTTTTAGTATATCATATATTTTTACCATATGTACTTGAACTTCTCCATTTCTCCTTCCCTTTCTAGATATCTTTTCTTCACCAGAGTATCTTCTAACTTTATATCTCTGTCTCTCATATCATATATACACCCATGCCCACACACCCAAGCTCACACATAGATGCCCACACACCCACACTCATATACACACTTATGAACACATATACACATTGTAAAGATAAAAATAAAACGCAGGTCCCTGAGTGGTTGCAGGCAGGGGGCAGTGGGTCATAAGAGCAGCCAATCCCAGGCAGGGTGGTGCATGAGACCAAGCCACAGGTCTCCGGCTGGTCCTGGGCGGCAAGCCACATAGTGGCAGTGATAGGTGAGAGACAGATGGATAGGCACACCATGCAGAGTGAAGTTGGATATTTATATAGTGGGCTATGCAGGGGGAAGAAAGAAGGGGAGAAGAAGAGAGAGGCAGAGAGAGAAAGAGAGAGAGAGAGAGAGAGAGAGAGAAGAGAGAGAAGAGAGGGGGAAGAGACAGAAGCTGCCTCTTCAAGAGGGAGAGGGAAAAAGGAAGAAGGCATCTGCCTGCCTCAGCAGATAGGAGAGGGAGTGGGCATGGCTTGTCTCTTAAAGAGACAGGATAGACTATTACATTCCCATCTCCATTTATTTATTTATTTATTTATTTATTTATTTATTTATTTATTATGTATACAATATTCTGTCTGTGTGTATGTCTGCAGGCCAGAAGAGGGCACCAGACCTCATTACAGATGGTTGTGAGCCACCATGTGGTTGCTGGGAATTGAACTCAGGACCTTTGGAAGAGCAGGCAATGCTCTTAACCTCTGAGCCATCTCTCCAGCTCCCTCCCATCTCCTTTTTATAATAAAAAGGCAGGAGGTTAGGCACCACAGGTTAAAGGAATTGGGATGGCAGATTCTCAAGACTGCTTCTTGCTTATTTTTAGGCATCATCTTTGGGGATGTATTCTGAGAAGGCTAGGTGCTGGTTGCATCCTAGCATAACTGGTATGTTTATTCTTGTATGGTGTTGTGGTATAGAAATGTCTGGTGTTTCTTAGGCCTGTTTAAAATATTAGCAGAACAGAGGACAAAGTTAAGTTTAGGAAAAATAAATTTATGGCCAGGGAATTGAGGGTGTGTATCTGACCTGTTTAAGGTAGATCCTTCTATTCGGCTCCCTGGAACTCACAAGAATTCTTTGTGAAAACAAAAGTTTTAGACATATACATTGTATAAACAGCATCATATTTATGTCATGATGACTGTGCCAGTAATATTTGCACAATAAAAATATTTTCAAGACTATGGAAGGCAGCATGAGAGAGAAATTTGATAACTTATATTTGTCCTCACACCTTTATAACTTGCAGGTATATACCTTAGTAACTTGTATTTGTAATTCATGAAAATTTGTTTGGTGAGGCTGTCCTTTTAAATTGGCAAAATCTCTCAGCTGCCAAACTGCATCAGAGGGCCCTGCCACCACTACTGTTGCTAACAAGATTGGTTGAATCCATGAGGCAGCTGTTTTCAATTACAGCTTTTTGTTCCCCACTGCTGCTTGTGGTATGGCAGCTCAGCAGCAAGGCAGATCACACCTCTAGGTCTCTCATATTATTAAACTTAAAATCCCTGGAGCTCCAGAATTGTGGTTTTCCATACAATATGTGGCCACTGTCATTTTGACTGAGGTTACATGATCATACCACCATTTAACTGAGGTCAGGTGACTTCATCGTCATCTTAACTGAGTGGCTTTTTCAGGCAACATGTGACTGCTGCCATTTTGACTTAGGTCAGGTAATGTCACTGCCATCTTAACTGAGAGCCAGTACAAGTAACCAAGTTCCACCATCTTTACTGAAGTATACCCTGCATGATACCCCGGTTTACTTATGTTATTTTGGTCTCTAAATTCCTCTCATTGACTCTGTTGCATGTGTGTTTTATGCAGTGGCATGCCTTTGGTAGGGCCCATCAAGAACATGTACTTTACCCAATTCCTGCTTACTCTGTGTGTATGTGTGTTCATACATGTAACTTAAATGCACCTATGTTTACTGTTAAATGTTATAATTGTCTGTTCATTGCATCTCATTTCAGGCTACAAAAACAATAAATCTCATGTTTTAAACTGGTATGTACTTTTAAGTCTCTTACAAAATACTTTATACTTAATCCAATACAATTTAAAATATATTAAGGTTTTCTATACTATTGTTAGTTCTGCCATTAACCTTCTATTGCAAGCAGATTTTTCTTCTTTCTGTCTTTTTGCGAGTATAAATCTTACCTGTTAAGAGCCAGTATAGTCAAGCTCAGAATCAGACCCAGCTCTCCAGGCAGATTTTATACTGTAGTTATGAAAGACTCTAAATGCATTTGTAAGCCCCCTCAACCCTAAGACATTTTTCTAAAACCTTACACTTACTCTATCATGGAAAAGGAACAGTCGCCCCTTCCACACTCACATGCTGGACTGCTCATCCTCCTGTGTCCTTGTGAATTATCTTCAAACATAACTCCATTCTTGGAATCAAGGCAAATACAACCCACAGATGTTGACTCATTTCCTGATGTATTGATTTAGTCACTAGAACAAGGTCAGGAAGACCACAGAGATGCTCCCTTATCTACCCAATCACGCAGCTATTTTCCTGCCCTGGACTAGACCAATCATTGCTAGTAACCCTTTGAATAAGCCAATCCAATAAGTTGGAAAACAAACTACAGCTCCCTCCCCCCTTGTGTCTGTGGCTTTTTGCTTTAAAAGATGGGCTGTAACAGCTATCGGTTGTCCTTCATATCCTGAACCTGAAGGGCCCTGTCATGACAGAATAAAAGTCCTCTTGCTTTCGCATCAATTGTGGCTGTGAGTGGTGTCTGGAACACTTCTAGTCCAACAGTTATACCTTATAAACAGCCCTTAACTGTTCAGAGATCTGGGGAATATGGCCCTTAAATATTTAATTATTAAAAAAAAAACTTTTCATAACAAAAAGATACAGTTTGGCTCCTAGCAGCACTCTACTTTTTTCAAAGAAAACAGAAGACAAATGGGCACAGAACAACGTCCATCCACAATTTGCTTCAACTGCCAAGTGCTGACCACTGGGAAAAACTGCTTTTCATATAAACTGAAGATATCCAGATGTGAACAGAATCACTGGGATCGACAGCTTAGCTGCTCAGGTCAAGATATGCTTGTTGTCCTACAGATTTCTTAACCCACAGAATCTGCTGGAGCCTGACAGGCTCTGTGCTAAACAGCAAAAAGCAAATATGACCTCCAGCTAGCATGGAGGACCCTGAAGAGTGCCAATGAAGTAAGTTCTCTGTTGTTTTTTAATTAGTAACTCAAGTAAAATTTTATTCTTCTCAAAGATCTCTGATGCAGTTTGATAGTTAAGAGGTTTTGTCAGTTTAAAAGGACAACTGCAACAAACAAATTTCAGTAAAATACAAATACAAGATCTATAAGTTATAAAGTTGAAAGGACAAGTCCATCAAGTTTCTCTCCTCTGCTGCCTTTCATTGTTAAAGATGCTTTTCATTGTGCAAAATTATCTGTCAAAGTCATTCCGATGTAAATGTGCTACTGTTTATACAATGTATATGTCGAATATTTCTGTTTTGACAAACCCAAAGAATTCTTGTGAGTTCCAGTGAAAAGAATTGAAGATCCACCCCCCCTCAACGCTATGGTCTTAATTTTTTTCTTTTTTATTGAGAAAAGGAAAAAAAAAGTATCCACCTCCTCCCAGCCTCCCATTTCCCTCCCCATGCTTCCACCCTTCTCCCCTTCGCCCACACTCCTCTCCCCCTCTCTCTCCAGTCCAAAGAGCAGTCAGTGTTCCCTGCCCTGTGGAAAGTCGAAGGTCTGCCCCCCTCCGTCCATGTCTAGGAAGGTGAACATCCAAACTGGCTAGGCTCCCACAAAGCCAGAACCTGAAGTAGGATCAAAACTCTGTGCCATTGTCCTTGGCTTCTCATCAGCCCTCATTGTTTGCCATGTTCAGAGAGTCCGGTTTTATCCCATGATTTTTCAGTCACAGTCCAGCTGGCCTTGGTGTGCTCCCAATAGATCAGCCCCACTGTCTCAGTGGGTGGGTGCTCCCCTTGTGGTCCTGACTTCCTTTCTCATCTTCTCCCTCCTTCTGCTCCTCATTTGGGAACTTGGGAGCTCAGTCCAGTGATCCAGTGTGGGTCTCTGTCTCTATCTCCATCCATCACCAGATGAAGGTTCTATGGTGATATGCAAGGTATTCGTCAGTATTGCTATAGAATAGGGTCATTTCAGGTTCCCTATCCTCAGCTGCCCAAGGGACTAACTGGGGACATCACCATGGGCTCCTGGGAGCCACTCTAGGTTCAAGTCTCTTGCCAGCCCTAAGGTGGCTCCCTTAACTAAGAATTGTGCTTCCGTGCTCCCCTATCCAGCCTTCCTTTATCCCATTCATCCTGTTTCCCCAAGTTCCCCCTATCCTCCCCTTCTCCCTTTTCTCTCAGCATCTCCCTTTACCCTCATCCCACCCCACCCCCAAGATCCCAATTTTCTCCCTGGCAATTTTGTCTACTTCCCATAGCCAAGAGGATAACTATATGTTTTTCCATGGGTTCACCCTCTTATTTAGCTTCTTTAGGTTCATCAATTTTAGTCTCCATGACCCTTATTTATGGCTAGAAACCAATTATGACTGAGTACATCACATGTTCATCTTTTTGGGTCTGGGATACCTCACTCAGGATAGTGTTTTCTATTTGCATCCATTTGCATGCAAAACTCAAGAAGTCATTGTTTTTTTACTGCAGTGTAGTACTCTAATGTGTATATATTCCACACTTTCTTCATCCATTCTTCCATTGAAGGGTATCAAGGTCATTTCCAGGTTCTAGCTATTACAAATAATACTGCTATGAACATAGTTGAACAAATGCTCTTGTCATATGATAGGGCATCTCTTGGGTATATTCCCAAGAGTGGTATTGCTGGGTCCAGGGGTAGGTTGATCTCGAATTTCCTGAGAAACCGAAACACTGATTTCCAAAGTGGTTGCACAAGATTGCATTCCCACCAGCAATGGATGAGGGTACCCCTTCTTCCACAGCCTCTCCAGCAAAGGCTATCATTGATGTGTTTGACTTTAGCCATTCTGACAGGTGTAAGATGATATCTCAAAGTTGTTTTGATTTGCATTTCCCTGATTTCTAAGGAGGTTGAGCATGACCTTAAGTGTCTTTTGGCCATTTGAACTACTTCTGTTGAGAATTCTCTGTTCAGTTCAGTGCCCCATTTTTTAATTGGATTAATTAGCATTTTAAAGTCTAGTTTCTTGAGTTCTCTATATATTTTGGAGATCAGACCTTTTTCTGTTGTGTGGTTGGTGAAGATCTTCTCCCAGTCAGTAGGTTGCCTTTTTGTCTTCGTGACAGTGTCCTTTGCTTTACAGAAGCTTCTCAGTTTTAGTAGGTCCCATTTATTCAATGTTGCCCTTAAAGTCTGTGCTGCTGGGGTTATACATAGGAAGCCATCTCCTGTGCCCATCTGTTGTAGGGTACTTCCCATTTTCTCTTATATCAGGTTCAGTGTGTTCGGGCTGATATTTAGGTCTTTAATCCATTTGGACTTGAGTTTTGTGCATGGTGATAGATATGGGTCTATTTTTGTTCTTCTACAGGTTGACATGCAGGTGCCAGCACCATTTGTTGAAGATGCTTTCTTTCTTCCCTTGTATACTTTTAGCTCGTTTATCGAAAATGAGATGAAAATGTGTTAAAATCCGGATCTTCTATATGATTTCATTGGTTGACTTCTCTGTTTTTATGCCAGAACCACACTATTTTCATTATTGTAGCTTTGTAATGAGTTTGAAGTCAGGGATGGTAATGCCTCCAGAAGATCCTTTATTGTTTTGGCTATCCTGG
>NW_004949098.1:13920156-13921657 GCF_000317375.1 Microtus ochrogaster
TCTATAAATTGCTTTTGGTATAATTGCCATTTTTACTATGTTGATCCTCCCAATCCAAGAGCAAGGGAGGTCCTTCCATTTTCTGGTATCCTCTTCAATTTCTTTCTTCAATGCCTTAAAGTTCTTGTGAAATAGATCTTTCACTTCCTTGGTTAGATGTACCCCAAAATATTTTATGCTGTCTGTGGCTATCGTGAAAGGTGAAGCTTCTCTGATTTCCCTCTCTGCTTCCATATCCTTTGTGTATAAGAGGGCAACTGATATTTTGGAGTTGATCTTGTATCCTGCCACATTACTAAAGGTGTTTATCAGCTGTAAAAGTTCTTTTGTGGAGTTTTTGGGGTCCCTTATGTAAACTATCATATCATCTGCAAATAACATAAGTTTAACTTCTTCCTTTCGAATTCGAATCCCCTTGATCCCATTATGTTGTCTTACTGCTATTGATAGAACTTCAAGCACTATATTGAAGAGGTTGGCGAGAGTAGACAGCCCTGTCGTGTTCATGAGTTTAGTGGGATGGCTTTGAGTTTCTCTCTGTTTAATTTGATGTTAGCTGTCGGCTTGCTGTATATAGATTTTATTATATTTAGGTATGACCTTGTATCCCTAATCTCTCCAATACTTTTATCATAAAGGGATGTTGAATTTTGTCAAATGATTTTTCAACATGTAATGAAATGATCATATGGTTTTTTTTCTTTCAGGTTATTTATATGATGGATTACATTGATAGATTTTCATATGATGGACCAGCCCTGCATCTCTGGAATGAAGCCTACTTGATCATAATGGATAATTTTCCAAGCTTGTTATTGGCATAAAAACAGAGATGTTGACCAATGATATTGAATTGAAAACCTGGATATTAATCCACATACCTATGAACACCTGATTTTTGACAAAGAAGCTAAAATTATACAATGGACGAAAGAAGACATCTTTAACAAATGGTCCTGACATAACTGGATGTCAACATGTAGAAGAGCAAAAATCAATACATATCAATTACCGTACTCAAAACTCAATTCCAAATGGAATAAAGACCTCAATATAAATCAGACCATGCTAGAAGAAAAATTGGAAATAGTCTTCAATGCATGGGCACAGGAGACCACTTCCTAAATATAATACCAGTAGCACAGACACTGAGAGCAATAATAAATAAATGGGATCTCCTAAAACTGAGAAACATCAGTAAATTAAAAGACACAGTCAACAAGACAAAAAGGCAGCCTACTGAATGGTAGAAGATCTTGACCAACCCCACATCTGACAAATGACTGATTTCAATTTTTTTAAAGAACTCAATTGGGTTAATTAGCATTTTAAAGTCTAGTTTCCTGAGTTCTCTATATATTTTGGAGATCAGACCTTTGTCTGTTACGGGGTTGGTAAAGATCTTCTCCCAGTCCGTAGGTTGCCTTTTTGTCTTGGTGACAGTGTCCTTTGCTTTACAGAAGCTTCTCAGTTTTAGTAGGTCCCATTTATTCAATGTTGC
>NW_004949098.1:13922946-13925229 GCF_000317375.1 Microtus ochrogaster
GGGAGGAGGGGGAGGGAAATGGGAGGCTGGGAGGAGGTGGAAACTTGTTTTTTTCCTTTTCTCAATAAAAAAAAAGAACTCAAGAAATTATACATCAAAATTCTAAATAACCCAATAACAATTTGTTACAGAACTAAACAGAGAATTTTCAATAGAAGAATCTCAAATGACCAAAAGATACTTAAGGAAATGTTCAACATCATTAGCTATCAAGGAACTGTATGTCAAAACAATTCTGGGATACCATCTTACACCTGTCAGAATGGCTAAGATCAAAATCACCAATGATAGCTTATGCTGGAGAGGACTTAGAATAAGGGAAACACTCACTCATTTCTGGTGAGAATGCAAATTTATACAACCATTATGGAAATATTGTTTCCCAGAAAATTGGGAATCAACCTACTTCAGGATCTAGCAATATCTCTCGGGCATATACCCAAAAGATGCTCAGTCATACTACAAAGCCATTTGTCCAACTATGTTCATAGTAGCATTTTTTTTGTAATAGCCAGACACTGGAAGCAATGAAGATGCCCCACAAGTGAGGAATGGATTTTAAAAAATGTGGCACATTTACACATTAGAGTACTACTCAGCAGTAAAAACAATGGTGTCTTGAATAGAAAACACTATCCTGAGTGAGGTAAATGATACCCCAAAACTGAATATAGTATGTTCTCACTCATAAGTGGATACTAGGTATAAATAAAGGATATTGAGCCTGTAGTTCATATTTCTAGAGAAGCTAAGTAACAAGGTGAACCATAAGAGAAAAATATATAGGTCCACCTGGAAATTTGAAACAGACAGATTACCTCACAAAGTTGGAGCATGGAAGTGGGAGGTGAAAAGAGTGTAGAAGGGGAAGAGAAGGGGAAAATTGGAGAAGTGAGGAGAACTTGAGGAAATGGGATAGTTGAGGTGGAGTAAAGACACAGTTGAGGGCAAGGAAAGGGATATCTTGATTGAGGGAGCCATTATGGGGCTCACAAAAACCCTGGATCTAGAGAAATTTACAGTAATGCACAAGAATGACCCCAACTAAGACCCTAAGCAATTGAAGAGATGGGTTCCAATCTTGATTTGTCCTGTAGTCAGACTGATGAATATCTCAAATATCAACATGGAACTTTTATCAAGCAACTGATGGAAACAGAGGCAGACACCTGCATTGTAGTACTGGACTGAGCTCCCAAAGTCCAGTTGAAGAGTGGGAGGACTGAGAATATGAGCAAAGAGATCATGACCATGATAGGTACACCCAATGCAACAGTTTACCTGAGTTAATGGGAGCACACAAACTCCAGCTGGACTGGGAAGAAGTCCAGAACCAAACTAGTCCCTCTGATTGTGGTTGACAGTTGCATGGCTGGGGCAGACTGAGAGGTCACTGGCAGTGGAACCAGGATTTATCCCTACTGCATGTACTGACTATTTGGGAACCTCTTCTCTTTGGATGGATACCTTGCTCAGCATAGGTATAGTAGGGAGGGCCTTGGACATTCAACCAAAGCAATGTGTCTTTTCCTCTTTGAGGATTGGATGGGGTGGGGTAGGAGTGTATGTGGATGGCATGGGAGAATGGGAAAGAGTAGGAACTTTGGATGGTATGTACAATGCAAAAAAGTTAGTTTTCTTTTTAAAAAATAATTAAAAGTTAAGAAAATCTAAACAAAGCTGAGCTAGGACAGAGAAAAATTAAAGGGCTTAAGTAGTTATTTGGAAACTTCCCAGTAGTCACTTGAATTACCATTGATTGATTGAAGAAGTCAAGGAGAAACCCTTAGAATCAAATGAAAATGACAGCACAGCTTCCTAACATCTTTGAGAGGCAGCTGTTCAACACTAATGAAAAGTTGATGGTTTTGAAAGCCTACCATAAAAAAACATGAAAGACCTGAAGTAAATGGCCAAATTCAGAGAGAACTCGAAAAAGCATCTTGTGATGAGCCTCACAATCTAAGAAAATGATCAAATGAAACTCAGACAAGGGCAATCATAAAAGGTGATAAATATTACTGTAGAAATCAATTAAATGGAGATTAGAATGGCATTGCATAAAATTATTGAGAGAGTTTTTCTTTGAATAGATACACAGTACTATGCAAACTAACCTAGAGAAAAAGAAAGATATCTCACTTAATAAAATCAGATATAGAAGAGAGGGAGAGAGGGTTGCAACATAATCAAATGAAATCCAGATGATCACTAAGATATAGTTAGAAATCTTTTTTTTTTTTTTTTGGTTTTTCGAGACAGGGTTTCTCTGTGGCTTTGGAG
>NW_004949098.1:13925329-13936857 GCF_000317375.1 Microtus ochrogaster
TAGCTCTGTAGACCAGGCTGGTCTCGAATTCACAGAGATCCACCTGCCTCTGCCTCCCGAGTGCTGGGATTAAAGGCGTGCGCCACCATCGCCCAGCTATAGTTAGAAATCTTATACTTCTTCCTGAACTGGATAATCTAGAAGAAATAGGTATGTTTCTACATGCATCTGTGATAAAATTAAATTAAAAGATTATCAAGAACTTTAATTGAACCATAGCATCAACAATTTCAAAGTGAAAATAAAATGTCTATCAAAAGCACTCAAGACAGAACTTGAGGACATAAAGGAAGTTCATCATGTAAATGTAAAAAAAGATTAAATCTGAAACAAATGTTCTTAAGCATCAAAATGCTAAGTTAGATAACAAAAAGGATGACAAAGATGATCAGAACTTCTAGTACATAGACTTCAAGGTAGAGTAGGTGCGTACTACAGCAAAGTCAGCAACACTTTTGTTAGAACTGGCCGAAGAAGGGAGAGATTTACAAGAACTTTTTAATCATACATATACATCTGGTGTTATATTTGCCTGTTGATTTTCACTAGCCACTCACACACACTGTCCTTATGTATTTCCTTAATTATTTGCATGGGTCTTTTCAGGCAAGCCTGGTTGCTCAGAATGTATAAACCAGACTTTTACAGTGTGAACTGAGCTGCATCAGATAGGCATTGCTCTTCTCCCCATTTTCCTTTCCCTCTGCTAAAACTATTAAATCACTCTTGAAGCTAATCACCAAGTTATTTTGCTTATTTGGCCAGTTCCTCCTCCTGAGGATGACTATCAATATCTAGCTATCAAAGAATCAAAATCCAGCAATCAAAAGCCCTCATTGGTTCACATAACTAACATGCCCATGAAGATTAAGTACCTAATCCTAGCACCAGGTCTCTACCTCTATAAATTGCCATTTTCCTATGAGCTATGTTGGAACATCATTGGGTAATAAAATTATCATGACTATAATGTCAAAGAATTATAGCATATGATGAATAGGCCAATACCATGATTCATAAGATAAAGAAGAGCTGAGATAAAAACTAAAGATAGGGAACATATCAAATGGAATAAGAAAAGAAAAATACATATCTCTAAAAATATTTTGGTAAATACAAAAGGGCACTTAGTTCCTCAAATTGCTATCACCAGGAAAGAAGAGAAAAAAAATCATATAGAAATTTTCTGTTTTCTTGTGGACTTTCATAATGAAGTTCACAGTGGCTGTACCAGTTTTCAGTCCCTCTGGTGCCATACACTGCTTGCTTTTTCTGTTCTGTCTTTCCATCATTTTCCATCACTTCCATGGTTTCCTTTTTAATTTCTTAATCAAATGAAGCAATTTTATGTTTTTGCTTTAGATTCCATTTCACCCCCAAAATTAGAATTCACAAGTCACTAAAGTTCATCTATAACTCACTAACCAACTTAAGAAGAAACCAGGTTATTAATAATCTGGATCTTCCTTTACTTCTAATCATATGTCTTTATTTAGAAGAGAGTAGATAATGTTTATTCTTCTGAAGGCATAAGTCACAAAACAATCCCACAACAGTTTGGAATTATGGTTAATAAAAAGGTTATTTATTTAAAGTCAAAACTTACAGATCACCATCCTAGACAACAACCCTCTGTGTGACCAGGAAAGGAGTCTGGTAGCTGGAAGCAGAGTCTGAAGCAAGATAAAGAAAGCAGGACTACCACTGCTTTTGAAAGTGAAATAGACCATGCCCAAGTGGGCAGTTATCTTAAAGGCTATTGGCTGAAGGAGTGGAAGGAGCTGCCACAGCACCTTCCCCTTTTGTTTAAGTAAGAGACTTCCAAACCAGATACAAAAACAATATACAGTAGAAACAGGTATAAAGTATAAGATTAGAATTACAATAAGCATAAACAATATTAAGCAAGGGACATATGCTAAATGATTTAATAAACATTCTATTCTAAGGAGTCTAAGTCTTGTTTTAGAAATGGCTTGGCTAGATCATAAGAGTAACTATGACTATCTAATCTTCAACTCTATCGAAGGCCTGAGAAGGGAAATAATATTACTTTAGCAGGAAGGAAGTACAATCATGTAGCTTCCAAAGCTAGCAATATATGACAGAGACTACTGGCTACCTGGGCAATCACACAAAGTCTCATTTGCAATGTTGAAGCAATCAACTTTGGTAAGGCATAGAATAACTGACAGACCATTTTCAAAGGCCAGAAAATTTTCAAAACTGTCTTACCCTGTCTTGGCAAGATTTGACAGTCCTGTTTATCCATTTTAAAATACTAAATCTTGCTGGGCGGTGGTAGTGCATGCCTTTAATCCCAGCACTCGGGAGGCAGAGGCAGGCAGATCTCTGTGAGTTCGAGACCAGCCTGGTCTACAGAGCTAGTTCCAGGACAGGCTCCAAAGCCACATAGAAACCCTGTCTTGAAAAACCAAAAAAAGAAAAAGGATAAAATACTAAATCTTGTCAGCGATTGAGGCATCGGCATTTCTTTGCCAACAGGCCAGTTTTTTGCCAAGAAGAAAACAGGTACCAAATGGAGTGTCTTTGGTGCTCAACATTCTCTCCGGAATAGATCAGTGCTGCCAGGAGCAATCATGTCTCATGCCAACAAAACCTTAATTTGTTTAAATGCCATGTTCCACAGATAGTTGAAGTCGTTGAAGATTACCTATCTTGACAGAATACAATCTCTATGTATCTTAAGAACCTTATTGATCTAACTGTATGTACAACAAGCGTGAGCAACTATTGACCTATAATAATTAATACCTGTATAACTTAAAGACTAAAACTTCATGTCAGAATATTAAATAACCTGTAAACAAATATGCAACAAATGAGGACAATGACCTCAACATGTAAACAATATATAAGTATCTGGATCAGAGTTAGAAATAATATATAATGCAATATGAAAATATACCTTAAATGTTTTATCAATATACAAAATGTCCTAAACAGAGATAATAACAAACATATATACAATCTGACAAAATAAATTTGTATAGGTATACAAATAAACAAAAGTAACAAATATAATTTGAACTTGTATCAATATACCAAAATTATACCAATGTCAATTATCCATGAATAATAGTTCACAAATATTCACTCTATTACCCACTATTACTATCCCCCAGTTTTTTCAAACAAACATAGTTTTCACCCCAACCTTTTATCTAATTCAAGTAATAATAAACAACCCCTAAACCGTGTTCCCAACCTTATGGACAAAATATTTTGGACACCAAAGATACAGGTTGTGACCTGCCCTGCTCAAAAAGATACTGAGCCATGTGGCTAACATATACTAGAATAAAGGGTTAATGTATGTTATAAGAGTTAACAAGAAGCCTGAACTAATAGGCCAATCAGTTTATAACTTATGGAGACCTCTGTGTGATTTTCTTTGGGGCTTACTGGCTGTGGGATTTGGGCAGGACAGAAACCACAAGTAGGCCCTCATGTTATAAATGGCACCCCCAAGGGTGTGGACAACTGCTTCCACATAAAGCCTAAGAGAGCTTGGGAACTAATTCTAGAACAAAATAACAACATTACATATGTTTTCTTTGTAGCAGCAATTTCTCGAGTTTGCTCTTCTTGCTAGAGGCAAGCAAGCACTCTCATCTAAGAGAGACTTCCTGACTCAGTTTTAGCTATAAAGTTTTGCGGCTCTTTTAGGAGGTCCTGCTAAGAATCACTTAAATAGTGTTTATAAAAAAGCTTACCACATGCTTTCGGTTTTTAGCCATAGCAGGAAAAAAAGCCATGCTGTTTTAAAATGGCAGCTTTCTGAGCCATCCTGCCAGAGCAAACTCTGACTCTTTTAGGGAGGTGGTCTGACTATAAAGCATTTAAGAGTATTGTAAACACACTGTTGTGGCTTGCTTGCTGGTAAGGACCTTGAAACACCATAGAGTTGTGACAATAAACATGGCTCTGGCTAGTACCTCCACCATGAGGCTGAACTCTCAGAAAGCTAAGATATGGGCTAGATCCAGCCATCAAAGCCAAAGCTTTAATCCTACCCATATTGCTTAGTAAATTAAAGACTTGTGTGGTCAAAAAAAGAGAGATATACAATAAAGATAGATTCTAATATGAAGAAAACCTCTAAATGGGTTTCTGTGTGTTTAAAAAAATATATGCAGGCTTGGGAGAGAAAAAAAAGTTAAAATCCTTAAAATTAAAAAGAAAGAAAGAGAGTAGTTGGGTGTTTGGGTACACATCTTTCATCCTAACACTTGGGAGGCAGAGATTGAAGGACCTCTGTGAGTTCAAGGTGTGGTGCACATACATTTAAACCCAACACTGGGGAGGCAGAGACAGGTGGATCTCTGAATTCAAAGGCATCCTGGTCTATAGAGTGAGTTCCAGTATAAGATACACAGAAACCCTGTCTCAAAAAGCTAAAAGTTAAAAATTAAAGAAATAAAGTTTAAAATAAAGCTGCATAATGATGGAAAACACACAGATAATCTGGATGCTGCATGTTATTACACACTCTTTGAAATGTTTGAAGGCTGAGAAAGGATAAATAGCTGCTAAAAGATATTTGCTCATAAATGCTGCTGAATTAATCCAAGATGGGTATTTTGAAAATACCTTGACTTCAAAATTAAAGCGAAAAGGTATCCTACTTTGGAGAAAAGATTTTGCTTTTGTTTCCATGAGAGGCTGAGGATTCATTCCGAGTTAAGAAAAATCAGGTTTGATCAAGGAAGGCCACCTGAGAAATCTCTGTTAGGAATAGATGGCCCAGATGTCTTAGTTCTACATCCAGAATAGATTCAAGACTGATGCCTGAGATGATCAAGACTCACAGGATACTCAAATTTTCTTTAGGTCCCCATAAGATTATCAGCACCCACAACCAGCAGGAAGTATCCTGGAAAACTGTGCCTACATTCCCAAAAATGAACTGTGTATATTTTCCTTTGTTCAAAAAACAAAAGAGGGGGAAGTGATTTGGTACAATTCTTTATTCTGTCAATTATTTTTTAAGTAAACACTGATTGGCCACTAGCCAGGCAGGAATTATAGGTGAGACAACCAGACAAGAAGTAGAGGTGGAGCAATGAAAACAGGAGCATTCTGTGAAGAAGGAAGCTCTCTCTACAGTCCTGTCCAGATACTGAAGAAGCAGGATGTGACCTATCCCATTGAGAAAGGTACCCAGCCATGTGGCTAACATTTGCTAGAATAATAGGTTAATGCAATTTATAAGAGTTAGCAAGAAGCCTGAGCTAATGGGCCAATCAGTTTATAACTTATGGAGACATCTGTGTGATTTTCTTTGGGGTTTACTGGCTGTGGGAACTTGGCAGGACAGAAACCCTAATAAGCAGGCTCTCGTGTTACATTCTCCTGCTCCATATTTCTATACTGAAAATGGTGGAGCTAAAAACACCATTATGGCTTTGCCTGGGTGAAACTGTGATTCTGAGGGAGCACAGAACTCACCTGTAACTTGTTTCTGTGTTGCTCTTTATCTCCATAATCTCAGGAAATTTTCTATGATGTTACAAAGAAAAGTAACATATGATAGCTTTTGGACCATCTAACTAGGGAGGTTTGCATTTTAGGCTATAACTCTGTATGTGGAGATTGCATTAGTTTTATACCATGAAAAATGACAAAATACTTAGCTTCTATATTACTGAGTTTGAGGATAAAATATGTTTTCCTTGGGCCTTCATTCACAGTGATGTCCTTGTAAGAGGGTGATTTGATCATGAGCTGAAAATCATCAATATCAGACTTCCTTTCTCCAAAGTTGGGAACAAAATAATCTGTGTTGTTTTTAGCCAGTGGGTTTGTAGTTAGTTCACTTTTAATTACAGCCCAAGGAATCCAATGCACCATAATGAAAACTTCATTTGTGAAACAGTAGTAACTAAAGACAGTCAGGCTTTTTCTATCACATATAAAAACAAAAAAGACCATGGGAATTTTGTCCTTTTAGTTTCCATGCTTTCCCCTTGTGGTACTGTAAAAATACATGTTTAACTGCAAGAGCCTTTGTTTTTGTAATTCTCCTGAAGAGGGATGCTCGAAAGAAATTCCATGCTTGCTCAGAATTGAATAGAATACAGAAGTACTTATTTAGGGGTAGACTCACTGACCACAGTCCTCTGCATGAATGGGAATCTAGCAGCTGGATGAGAAAAGGAACACATGCTTTACATTGGCATTTATAGTATAAAAGGCCACATCCAAGTGGGTGGATAACTTAAAGGCTACTGGCTGGAGGAGTTCCTAAAGAACCTCATCCTTTTGTTTAAATAAGAGAGTTCTTGGGCTAATACAAAATTATACGCAAAGATCAAATATCAAGTATAAAAATTAGATTTACAACAAGCATAAACAATATCAAGCAAGAACCATGTGATAAATGCTTCAATCATTATCCTATCCTAAGGTGTCTAAGTCATGTATTATAAATATCTTGGCCAAGTCATGAAAGGAGAGTAACTATGACACTCTAGTCTTCAAACCTTAAGAAGTCCCAAGAAAGGAAATAATATTACTTGAGTAGGCAGGAAGTGCAATCAAGCATCTTCCAAAATTTGCAACAAATGACAGAGACAACTGGCTACCTGGACCATCACCCAAAGTCTCATTTGCAAATTTGGTGCAATCAACTTGGCCTAAGGCCTAAAGTAACTTACAAACCATTTTCGGAGGCAGGAAATTTTTTACAATCATCTTACCTGTCTTGGCAAGATTTGACAGTCCTGTTTATCCATTTTAAGATACTGTATCTTGTCAGTGGTTTAGGAATCTTACCCTGTCTTGGAAGGATTTAAGAGTCTTTTATCTTGTATCCTACGTGTCCTGCTTGAACATCATGAATTTTGTTGGTAGTTGATGCATGGGCAGTTCCTTGCCCAAAGGCCAGTTTTGACAAGAAGAAAACAAATTCCAAGTGGAGTGTCTTAGGTGTTCAACATTCTCTCGGGAACAGATTGGGGCTTCCAGGAGCAATCGTATCTCACATCAACATAACCCTAAGTTATTTTAATGTTATATTCTACAACTCTTTGAAGTGGTTGAAGATCACCTATCTATGCAGAATACAATCTCTAAGTATCTAAAGAACCCATCTTATTCTTGATATTGAAATTGGGAACTTCCTTATCTTCATACTCCTTGTTTTTATTTTACTATGGCATGTTAGCTGTTTAACAGAGGAGATCTGAATATGCTTATCAGAAATAATTTAACATTTGTACATGAAAACTTGATTATGAAATCATATAATTAACTCAAAATAAAAGGGAAATACAAGTTACTTAAATGCATATTTAGTTGTAAATAATAATCTTGATTTATTGCTAACCTTAACATCAGATAACTACTTTGTTTTGGATATCAAATTCCATGGGCTGCCTTGTAATCACTTGATTGATAAGACACATTTTTGAAAGATTGTCTCCATGAACAGATTAGACTGGGCTGGAACTTGTACCCTAGGAGGGCTTCAAGTACATAATCCTACTGTTTATGTCTCTTCAGTTCTGGGGTTGCACATGAATATTGACTTCTTACCATGATATTTTCTTTATTTATTTTTCTGTTTCTTGTACTTTACACATAACACTGGGTTTGCAATTTCCTTTTTATATATACTGTCAGTATATATAATCTGAAGTCTACGCAGGTTTTGTGATTTCTTTTATTGCTTCTGAAATTTCATTCATAGTGAAACATTTTATTTCTTAGGATGCCAACATTCTCTTGGTATCAATAAAATAACTACTTGACATAATTTGGCCTAAACTCCTTCTGGAGAGGATTTTACATGTTCACTATATCAACAGGACCATTTTCACCTACTTTCAATATGGCTGACTTCTAGGTTATTCTAGAATATGCATTTCTGAAATAAACTCTCTTGACAGTGTTGGTCTACAGCCATGACTACTTGAAGAAATTCAGTTCAATTTGTTTCCCTTTCTATCTTCCCAAATTTAGAGTTCTGTTTCATTTTCCTGATATTGTATTGAGGATATTTCTTTGATTCTGCTGTGTTTACCATTGCCTTGCAATAAAAACTTCTCTCATCTCAATCTTAATTTCCCCCCATGATTTCCACCTAATGAATTCTTTGTCTATCTTTTTTGTTAATTTTATTGAGAAAAAGAAAAAAAAGTTTCAGCCTCCTCCCAGCCTCCCATTTCCCTTCCCCACCTCCCATCCTTCTTCCCCTTCCCCCAGTCCTCTCCCACTCCCTCTCCAGTACAAAGAGTAGTCAGGGTTCCCTGACCCGTGGAAAGTCCAAGGTCCTCCCTCTCCGTCCATGTCTAGGAAGGTGAACATCCAAACTGGCTAGGATCCCACAAAGCCAGAACCTGAAGTAGGATCAAAACCCCGTGCCATTGTCCTTGGCTTCTCATCGGACCTCATTGCTCGCCATGTTCAGAGAGTCCAGTTTTATCCCGTGCTTTTTCAGTCATAGTCCAGCTGACCTTGGTGAGCTCCCAATAGATCAGCCCCACTGTCTCAGTGGGTGGGTGCTCCCCTCGTGGTCCTGACTTCCTTGCTCATCTTCTCCCTCCTTCCGCTCCTCATTGGGACCTTGGGAGCTCAGTCCAGTGATCCAGTGTGGGTCTCTGTCTCTATCTCCATCCATCACCAGATGAAGGTTCTATGGTGATATGCAAGATATTCGTCAGTATTGCTATAGGATAGGGTCATTACAGGTTCCCTATCCTCAGCTGCCCAAGGAACTAACTGGGGACATCGCCTTGGGCTCCTGGGAGCCACTATAGGTTCAAGTCTCTTGCCAACACTAAGGTGGCTCCCTTAACTAAGAATTGTGCTTCCGTGCTCCCCTATCCAGCCTTCCTTTATCCCAATCATCCTGTTTCCCCAAGTTCCCCCTATCCTCCCCTTCTCCCTTTTCTCTCCCCTTCTCCCCTTACCCCCATCCCACCCCACACCCAAGATCCCAATTTTCTCCCTGGCAATTTTTTCTACTTCCCATAGCCAAGAGGATAACTATATGTTTTTCCTTGGGTTCACCTTCTTATTTAACTTCTTTAGGTTCACCAATTGTAGACTCCGTGACCCTTATTTATTGCTAGAAACCAATTATGAGTGAGTACATCCCCTGTTCATCTTTTTAGGTCTGGGTTACCTGACTCAGGATAGTGCCGATCTTTGATTATGTTTTATTTTTAGTCTGTAATCTGGAGCTCAATGTTCAGTCATTAAGATTGACTTTACATGTGAATGGTTGCAAACCCAATTAACCTCAATTCTCTTTCTCATACTATTCCTCTTTTCTTCACTGCACCCATCTTTTCTTTTACCTCATGTTTTCTTACTCTAAGTTCCTTTTGCTGTTGTAAATTTTTAAACATATTTCACCGTTTTCCTAGTACCATTAAACTGAGATTGCTTTCCTAACATTTCTGCAAAAGGAAACTTGCTAAAAATGTCTTGGATTTGAACACAAAGTAGTTATTACTGTACCTATTATATTTCTGTTGGAGAGCTATAAGCTAATGTCTTTCAATGATCATTCATTCTGCCCATGGTGCTATTTTTGTCTGTTGATTGTCACTAGCCACTCACACACACTGCTCAGACATTTCCTTATGTATTTTTTGGGTGGAAAGGACATGGCCTAGTTGTGAAGATTAGAGAACAACTTGGACTTGTTTGTCATTTTTTTTTCATTTGAGTTCTGGGGATAAAACAGGTTGGACATCACGATTGGTGTCAAGTGTCTTTGAATGTGAACCACTATGCTGCCCATTAAAATCCTTTTAATTGATGTTTTTTGATCTCTACATTTTTCTCTGCTCCCCTCTCTGCCTATCCTTTACTTTTAAACCCTCCCCCAAGTTTCTTATGATCCAAATTTACTTAGAAGTTTTTGTCTTTTCTACTTTCCATGTATATTAGATCCATGCATTAATCTAAATTCATTATAAACAATTTTGCTAAAAAGCAATTTTTCCAGTATATCATATATTTGACTATATTTGCTAATCTTCCCCATTTCTCCTTACTTTTCCTGCTGTGTTTTCTTCTTCTCTCTACCTTCTGCTTTTATATTTGTCTCTCATAGTTACAAACACCCAATCCCACATATACCTTCATACACATACACTATCAAAATAATATGCACACAAAAAGGAAAGATCATCTGAATCATGGGAGCACATACAAAATGTTAGTGGAAAGAGAAGAGTAGATGAATAATGATTACCAGAAAAAAGATATGAGTATTCCAATGCTGCAAGGCAGAAACTCCAATACATTTGAGGAGTAGGGGCAAAGGAAAAGAAACAAACAAAAATCTAACACACCAAGAAACTGCAACAAAAGGATAGAAATTAATAAGCATCTATTAATAATCATATGTGGCCACAATTCAGCAAAAAAGATACACAATTGTTGAGCTAGGTTAAAAACTATATCTAACTGTCTGCTTACCCCCCAAAACACATCTAACTGGTAATAATACACATGTGCTGAGAGTCAAAAAATGAAAGCAAATCTAGCAAGGGAACGGGGGCCCAAAACCAAGCTGGCACAGCTCTGTTGATATCTGTTACATTAAAATATGAACAAATCTGAATCAAACAGATAAAATCAGCCTTAAAGTAAATGATTCACTAATTACAATTCCAAATGCATACACATCAAACTTTGAGGCTCAAGTTTTATATAACAAATGTGGATAGATATTGGGAGGCCCTCCTGGTTTAAACTTTCAGTCCTCCCTAGCCTGGCATTACTCTGTGAGCTGGGCAAAATGGGAGTCCCTCCACCCCAACTACCTCCCTAGTGCAGGGCACCCTGTTCTCTCCCTGACCTTATTTGGAACTGTCTCTTGTCCCAAATGCCTGATTTATCTCTAGTATGACCATTAAAACAGATCTCTGCAAAAGATTTCCCCATATTGCCCAAATGGTTATTTGATATTTTGCTTGGACCTTTTTTGATAGTATTGTCCTTCCACCTATGATATCTAAGACTTGTAGTAGGCACTTTATGATAGGAATGTGCTGTATAGTGCAAATTATGTGATGAGTCAGCTGCTGCTCCTATCCTTTACATTTCCCCTTCCTGTAAGCCAAAGAGAGCTCCCAGAAACTACCACCCATAGGATTATTTCTGTTGTGTTCACAGACAATCCAAAGTTTCAAGTCGATACTTCTGCCCCTTTGTCATTTTGGAGCGGTGACCAATGAACTGTAAAAAATAAAAGGGACCCCACAATTAGAATGGATATAGAAGTTCAGATTTATTTTGATAAAATAGCAAAGGGTAATTTCTGCACACTGCTCTCTTTCTTAGATTCAAACTAAAAACTACCAGGGAAATTTTAAGCTATATTGAAGGAAAAATGAATGACCACCATGACATCTAAAAAAAATCCTATTAATCTATCATCTATCTATCTTTCTATCTATCTATCTATCTATCTATCTATCTATCTATCTATCTATCATCTATCTATCTATCTATCTATCTATCTATCTATCTATCTATCTATCTAT
>NW_004949098.1:13939822-13947222 GCF_000317375.1 Microtus ochrogaster
AATTTCCTCTGTGTCTGTGGTTATGTCCCCCTTTTCATTTCTGATCTTATTAATTTGCAAATTCTCTCTCTGCCTTTTGATTAGTTTGGATAGGGGTTTGTTAATCTTGTTGATTTTCTCCAGGAACCAGCTCTTTGTTTCACGGATTTCATTTTAAACCACAATGTAAGTCTTAAGTCAAATAAGAGAATCTAAATGAAACTAGAATCACAGAAAGAAATTATAAGAACTAAATAATTAATTGGACATTTCACAGTAGCCTCTTGAATTAAAATTCATTTATTGAAGAAGTCAAGGAGAAAAACAACCAATACCTAGAATCAAATGAAAATGAGAGCACAACTTCCCTGAATCTTTGTGTGGCAGCTATGTGAGACTGAGAAGAAAGTTTATGTCTTTGAATGGCTACATTAAAACCAGAAAGACCTCAAGAAAATGACCAAATTCAGAGATCTCAAATAAGCACTTAATGATGAGCCTCAATATTTAATGAAGTCATCAAATCAAACAAGAGGCCGTCAATGGTAGGAGGTGAGAAATATTAATGCAGAAATTAGTGATATGGAGATTAAAATAGGAATATGTTAAAGTATTCAATGAGTTTGTTCTTTGAATAAACAGATGTACAACAGCATGCAAACTGACCTAGAGAAAAAGAAAGATATCTAAATTAATAAAATCAGAGACAGAAAACATGAGCTTGTAACAGATGGAAATGAAATTCTGATGATCACTAAGTAGTATATAGAAATCTTATACTTGTCCCCCAAACTGGAAAACCTTGAATAGGTATGTTTTGACATACAAATTATAAAATTAAATAAAGACTGCTCTCTGGGCTGGAGAAAGAGGGGGGAAGGGGGAGGGAAATGGGAGGAGAAGAGGAGGTGGATATTTTTAATTAAAAATAAACAAATAAATGAAAAAAAGAATAACAACTTCAACAGAATCATAGCAAACAACACTGTTGAAGTGGAAATAAAATGTCTATCAAATTTTTTCAAAACAGAACTTGGGAACATAATGAAAATCCATTGTATCACTCTTTTTAAAAACTGGAAACTGAAATAGATATTCTTAAACATCAAAATGCTAAGTTAGAGCACAAGAAGAATGACAAAGACGATTAGAAACTTCAGTATATAGACTTCCAGATAGAGCAGACAAATGCCACAACAAAGCTGGCAAGACTTGAGTAAAAACTGGTAGAAAAAGGGAGAGAGTTACAAGACATTTTGAAAACTCTCAAGAGCCTTCATGGATAGAAGGAAGATGTTGTCTAGGTAGAGCCCCAGAATCTGAGAGGAAACTTCTGCCAAAATCCTGAAAAGAAGAATTGTACTCAATTAGGGGATGTGCAAACTTTTTACATCCTGCATGCCACCTTGTACCATCAACATGCCTTTAGTGATTCCCATATTTGAAAGGTTCAAAGAGTAAACTGCAGAATGAGAAGTGAGCTAGACCCATTTGTGTCATTGAGAAATAAACTGAGGATGGGATCTGAAGCATCAATAGAGAAGCTTGAAAACTGGATTAAAACATTCAAAGATGGCACTACTGGACACATGGATGCCCTCAACATATCTCATCACAGAGAAAATAGAATGTTCCTCTCCCAAAGCTGCCAAACTAAATCACAAATTCACAACTGAAGAAGTACTTATAAACCATTTCCAAAGTCAAGTGAATGATTTTCAGGGTAAATCAGATTCTCAAGATTCAAAAGAAATCCTACAGAACAGTTTTTTTTATCTCTTTGTAAGATTTGAAAGAAGTCAATAAAACCCATACACCAGAGATGAAACATATTATGGGCTTAGAGAGGATGAATAGGCAGATGGAAATAGAGCATAAGCAGAGAGAACAAGGAGTCCAGAAGCTAATACAGCAAACACACCCAGTAGCAGAAACTGAGCACAATGTGCAAGTTGAGAAATTGAGAAACTTGCACAGCTAAAATAGTGGCAGCTACACAAATTCCACACAGAATCACACTACATATTAATGTTGTGTGGGAGCTGAAGGGGTTTAGGTGCCAGTTGCACTTGTAGATGAAGTAATTGCAGCAAGAGTTTTAGTTGGAACTTGGAATTGTGTGATATGTTGGATGTCAAATGAAAATGTGCCACTGTTGGAACAGCTTTTGAAAAATAAGGATTCATATACAGGGATATGGGAACTCCATCAGAGAAACATGTCAGAATAAATGCACTGAACCATCAAGACACTTAGTAAAGCTTAGCAAGGATTATTCCAAAGGGGCTTTCTCCTAGACTACAGAGGAAAAGACAAGAATTCTTTTTTACTCACATTTTGTAGATTAGGTGTATACACAACAGTTTCTGTACAAGAGAAAATCAGTTCTTTCTTAAATTGGGTAGAGGAATGTGGGCCTCCTAACGTGAACAATCTCAGGAACTATTAGCTGAGCTTTAGACATCCTTAGTAACTTAGATGACAGTTGTAATTTCTGTACAGGGAAATAGCATGTTCTTTTGGGTTTTTTGGACCTAATATAAAGTGAAAAATAATGTTGTAAATTAATGTATCCCTTAATGTAGGCCAGGTCTAGTAAGTGGCAGTAATAATTTTAGGCAACTAGAAAGTTGTAAGTAATATAAGAAATTTTAGCTTTTCTGTTGCAAAAGGAATACTATGACCAATAAAAAATTAAAATATGCATTAAATAGCTAGTTTATTTTACAATCACATTTTTAAAAGTAGAGAACATAAATGTATGATAGTGTCCCATCAATGCTGTAGCCTGCTTGTTTTCAAGCATCTCTCCCAGTCTGTTCTACACCCCATTGCTAGAGAGGGCACTGTCCATGGAAGCATATTTCGTGTCTGCTTGGTGTGCTGCTGCTGAACCATATGGAAGGTTCAGATGATATGATGATGCCTGGTTCCTCTTAACACCAGACAGTGTGATAAGAGCTGCATAGTAAATTTAAGTTTTTAGCCACTTTAAAATGTGGAAAAAAATCTGCGGGTAAGTCTTTGGAATATATTTTATTTTAATAGCACATTTGGTTTGTAATACATTCCCACTGCCCATGAAAATAAATGCAATTCAAAGGTAATTCTGGTAAAGAGGAACTTTTCATAAGGGACAGGTGATTGAGTCTTAGTAAGCTCATGAGTAAAATTCATGAAGGATAGCACGTTTCAAATACAGGATGTATAATTATTGTCTTAATGTCAACATTTTGTAATGTAGTCTCTTTCTTGGAGTGGAGATTAAATCATTATTTTAATTTTTTGTGCAACATTCTAAATTCGTATTACAAATTATTCGTTTTAAAAAAGACTGAAGCACAATACTTATGGATGTTTTAAGAATTCAGATAGACCCTTAATGATGAGTTGACGTTAACACTCCTGGAACTTATTTAGGCTACTAAAAAGGAAGGAACAGCACTAGACTCATGTTATGGAGGAAGCATTACCCAAATTACAAAAATAAAGATTAAAAGGGGAAAAGCCAGAAAGGAAAGACCAATTTCTCTGATTAACATAAGGATGTCCTAATACTTGTTATGGAAATCTAAGAAAATATGAAGAGCCTGTAGAGATATGAAAGGTTGGCTCAAAACCAGAAGTATCAATTGTAATCCAACATTAATCTTTGGGAATGCAGAACACTCATTACATAAACTACACAATCCCTGAATGAAGCAGGAGTAGAAGGTTATTTCTTGAATATAACAAAGAATATATGGCACAGTTACTGGCATGTGCAACCCTGTCTGCAGCTTCTGCTGAATAAAGACAAAATTCTTGGTTTCTATTGTCAGCACCAAGACAGACAAAGTCAACTGTTCATTTGCTTTCAAAATGGAGCTTGACATCATGGAGACAGATATTTTCAGTTGCAAAATAAACTGACTCATAGCCAGACCATATTGATTGAAAACAATAAATCCAGAAACAGCACACAGATAACAGATAGTTCTCAATGATCTGTGAGTGGCATGGAAACACAGGCGCACTGTGATGGGTTATTTGACAAAGTCTCTACTAATGTTGATCTAAAGTACTGGTTGAGATGAACATCTGCACCTATGTGAGAGCCCTCTCTGTTGGAACATATGTGTCCAGTTTCTTCTTGAAGAGGATATAGAGAAGGCTTTGAAGAATTTGAACAACCTTTGTTTAATACACAGGTAATACACACACAGTTTTACTGGGTGTCATTTCACAAAATTCTAGAGCAAGAGAGACGGCTCAGTGGTTAAGAGCATTGTCTGCTCTTCCAAAGGTCCTGAGTTCAATTTCCAGCAACCACATTTTTGCTTACAACCATCTGTAATGAGGTCTGGTGCCCTCTTCTGGCCTGAAGACATACACACAGACAGAATATTGTATACATAATAAATAAATATTTTAAAAAGGGAAAAAAAAAGAAAGAAAATTCCACTGCCTCCAGTTTGAAATGGGATAGTGAACAGAAGAGGCTTCTGGTGTATCATGCATTTGGAGTATCTCAAGAGAGCTCCTAAGGGATATGTGTGTGTGCCAGATCATAAAGAACAGATCTAGGTCTCCATCCCTGGAACAAGATTAATGATACAGAGACCAAAGGCCTTTTAGCAACAGATGTGGTAGAAGATGAGAACGAAGAGAGAATGACAGATATGGGCAATTCTGAGCCAAGATATTTTTATTGTGTGCCTGCTAGACAGTGTTTAGTTGATTGACAAGCCATTTGGCAATGGGATTAAATAATAATAATAATGATAATAATGAAACAAAGAGGTTTTCTGAAAGAAATTTGTAATCACACAGTGAGACAAGTTAAATAAACAAAGATTATAAATGGCAAAAATAAAAGTGTAATTATCCTAAGTGTAGATGATTAGAGCTTTGCTTCTTACATCTTAAAGGAGAAAAGGTTGCATGCCCACTCTCTCACTCTTATTCATTGTAATTCTCAAACATGAGTCATAGAAAAGAGGCAAGAGAGAGAAATAAAATGAACATAAAACATCATGATGAAGTCAAATTACCAGAACAAGTCCTTATACTTAGAATATTCTAAACACTAAACCAGATAACTCTTAGATCTGAAAATACTTTAAGCAAACAATAGGAAATAAACAAAGATCATGATATAAAGTCAACATTCAACAATCAATAGGTATTCTGTGAAATAAAAAAAAAGCTTACTAAGAAAAAAATTCAGGGTAAATTCCATTAACAACTTCAAAACACAATATCTAGGAACCACTTTGAAAAAGAAAGTTAATGATCCCCACAATAAAATTGTTAGGACGTTGAATAATGAAGTTGAAGAAAATTGATGGGGGGAAATCTTTGACACCCCCTAGTTAACATAACCATGCAGGCTATGGTAACAGTGTGATTAAAGAATGTAATCTATATCAAGTTCCCTGGGACATTTATCACAGAGTTGGAAAAACAGTTGTGAAAATAATCTCACTATCATCCATTGAAGTGAGTGTTGCAGTGTTCATTTGTGCATTAATTTAAACATCTCTTGCTTTGAATTGCATTGAAAGATTAAAACCTTGTGTGTTCAAATCAGGAGAAGAAAAGAAAATAGTGAGCTTAGTTTTGGAAGATCTGCTCCATGGCAGTAAAGCCCAATGTGAGACTGTTGTGAGGCAGAATTAGGACAGGAGTGTGTGGAGCAATGTTGAGTATCTTGCAGAGATGAAAGAGGAGATCACTGACACACTGTTCTTCCCATAAACACAGGGTTAGTGACCTCAAACTTTCTCAGTGACCCTGTATTCATCCATGTTTCTTCACTAAACAAAATAACAGCATGAAGACCAATGTTTTCCTTCATGACCTTATGGGGAAAGTCAAGCTGCAATGTACTGCACTCCTTGATTAGGGATATCTGAGCTTCACTCAATCCCTTGAGTTATATTGACATTATGGGAGGATGTGAGGGTCTGAGACATTTCTATCTGTCAAACACCTGGAAACAGAAATGACCACCTTGCCCTCACATTGTCAGTACCTCCAGTTCAGGTGCCAGAGGGAAGGGAAATGCTGATTATGAAAGAGTGCCACTTCCCAGCTGATCTTAGTGTTGTTTTTTTAATTAAAAACTGTAGTCCCATATGGAATTGATAGTATGCTAAGTGTCCAAAGGTTCACAAAGTCCAGCATCATTATCTCACATGGGTTTCAAGTAGGGATATTGACAGAATGTCCATCATTCTGTCCACAGGCCAAAATGGGGCTCCTAAGCTTGTAGCTGATTCACAGAAAATGTGAATTCTAATTATATGTTTCTGGTTACAGAGTAAAAGCTTCCTCCATTTGTTAAGACTTCAAGGCAACTCTGCATTGATTATGGAGTGAGGAGATGGAGAGACCTGCTTCATTCTCAGTGATACTTGTTCGTTACAAATTTACATTTTCAGCCCTATTCTTCATTCTATCCTCACAGCTCACTGCCTCTTTGGTTACTGATGAGATTAATTTAAAGCTTCTTACTGGAGCCAGCTTCTTCTAATATGAACACAGAACACATTCTTCTTCTTTTTTCTCAATTTTATTGAATCCAATGATTTTCTCTTGTTGAGAAGTATCTACTCAAATGCAGAATAAGATGTTGTTATAAGATACAAAAATTAGTTTAGGATAAAGAGATAGAACAGTGGATAAGAGTGATTCCTGCTCTTGCTGTGAACATAGGTCTAGTTCCCAGCATCCATTTAGTTCACAGCCATCTGCCAAAATAGTTCCAAAGAACACAATGACCTCTTTTCGAATTTAAGTGCAATAACTACAAATTTGATACATGCAGAAAAAATCCTCATATACACGTAGAATAAATGAGCTGGACAGTGGTGGCACAGCCTTTAATTCCAGCCCTCAGGAGGCAGAGGTCAGTGGATTTCTATGTGTTTGAGGCCAACCTGGTCTATAAAAGCTAGTTCCAGGACAGGCTGCAAAGCTAGAGAGAAACCCTGTCTGAGAAAACCAAAAAGAATAAATATAAGATATATTTTTAAAAAGTTTAATTCTGCAAAATCACGGTGCTTCTGCAACCGACATCCTTTAGCACAGACAGAGTAATTGCAATGCACTCTTCACCTGCTACCTCAGAATAACAGAAAGTGACAATTCCAAAAGACCAACGAAAATGTCACCTGGAGAGACGCTGCGCCGGCGGAGCAGCGGCGCAGACGCGGCGCCGGCGGAGCAGCGACACAGCACTGCAATCAAAATTAGGCTCTGGGGGACCGGCGGCGGCGGGGACAGAAGCAAGCGGCGGCGGGGACCGGCGTGGAGGCAGAGGCAAGCGGCGGGGTCCAGAGGGGTCCGGCGAGGCAGCAGCGGGGACCGGCACAGCTGGCACGAGGCGGGGAAGGGCACGCAAAAAGGAGAGCAGACATCCCACTGCGGTTGGATCA
>NW_004949098.1:13952694-13964527 GCF_000317375.1 Microtus ochrogaster
GTCACCTGGAATACAGTACTGAGAAAAGTATAGAGAATTCTTTTCTACTCCTAACAGGCATAGGGTGACACAAGAGCAGGTGTTCTTGGAGCACCAACTCAAGCTTTTTCTCAGCTGATTTGCATAGTTAGACTTTAGCCAGGTGCAAATTACTGAGTGTATTTAATGATAGCTTGTCAGTGACCAAGAAGCAGCCTCTAGTCCAACTGGAAGAGATGGAATCAGATGATCTCCTGCTTTGGGTATTGCTACTCTGGGTTCCAGGTGAGAGCCTGAAGTGCTGGGAGCAGCCCACCGTGGCTATCATTGTTTTTCATGCCTTGATGATTTGACAACTGAAATTAAGGCATCTAAATAGTGTTACATTTCCATTTTTCTTTATGACTTCTCAGAGTGTAGCTCCTGACTGCTAATATAGACTCCACATACATGATAACATCATATTGAATGAGGTAACACAGACCCAGAAAGACAGTTATCACATGTACTCACTCAAAAATGGTTTTTAAACATAAAGCAAAGAAAATCAGCCTACAAATAACAATCCCAGAGAACCTAAACAACCATGGGGACACTAAGCGAGACATATATGGATTTAAACTACATTGGAAGTAGAAAAAGACAAGATCTCCTGAATAAACTGGGAGCATGGGGACTATGGGAGATGGTTGAAGGAAAGGGGAGGAAGAAATTTGAAAAGTTATACGGCATACATGGTTAGATAATCACATGGAGCACTGTGGGATGAAGCTCATTGCTCTGTTCACAGTGCTCCAAAGCTAAACAAAACCTCCTGGGGTTCCTGCTAACTGAAGTTCAATATCTGAACTATGTCTTTTTGCCACACATCTCAACAATGTTATCTTTAAAATCGTGTATTTTAAAAAGGGTAAACCTGTGAAACAGAGATTTTTAAAATAATATATGTGATTATCTCACCATGTATGCCGTATAACTTTTCAAATTTCTTCCTTAATTAACATCTCCATGATACTATTTTCAAAATATAATTTTTATGTTTAATAGATTGACAAGACAGAAAATCATTTAATATATACAGGAAGCTTATTAGACACTCAAATTGAATATTGAAGATTGTTAGTGGTCTTGAACATGCAAGTTGACATCCTCACTCTAATGCTACATTTCCACTTGTATTTGCTTGAGATTTCAAAATTCCATTTCAGCAGATCACACACACAAGCCTCCTACATCTGATTTACTGCCTATTTTCTGATCTGCATCTCTGTGTCCATCACAGAAGCTCTTGTATGAACTTAGACCCATTTGCTGTTTTTCTATTTGCCCAACACTACATCTTTTTGATATAGCATCTTCCAAAATGTGGCCACATTCTCTCCTTGCCTTCCTTCACTTTTTGCTCTCTTCTTAGGTGGAGGACTATAAAGTTTCACCTTATATTTTAAGCTGACCTGGAAATTGCTATATAGCACACAGTGACCCTGAACCTGCAGCCCACCAGCCTCTTCACCCTGACAGTTAAATTACATGTTATCACAACCAGCTCCTTTTTTATATTCTAGGTGTTGTTCTATTGCAGGTGCATAAAATCCAGAGACTCAATAGTGTGAGTCATGATCACAGAAGCTTTACTTCATAGAAACTCTGCACTTCTTCATGAACCTCCTTTGGACTTTCATATCATGCCCACATGAAGTGATAAAGCTTAGTAAATTGATTCTTAACACCACTTTGTGATGCACATCCTTATGTTTTTCAGGTTTATGGTCCTATTTCAGGAGAGTGAAATTTTACTTAAGGACTTTCTTCATGGTATACAAGAAGTTATCACAAATTCAGTGACTCAAAACCTATAATCTGAGCAGATTATGTCTGGATCATTTCCTCAGGCTCTTACAGGTTACGGTCAAAGTGTTGACAAGGCTGAATTTTTATCTAGACATTCAAACACATCTTGTTATAAGACCAGTATAAACTTTTAATTTCAATGTGGTCCCATTAAGTTTCATAAGATTACCTTGACTTTAGAAATGTCCTGAATCAACCACTCATGTATCACCCTGCCACCATGTCCAGTTACTTTCACAGTTATTGACAGGACATGCAGGAAGGAAAACTTCAATATATAAAAGACTTCAAGATTACTCTTATTCAGCCTGGATGAGGAGAAGTTGGCTGAATTCTATTCACAAACGCAGCAAAAAAAAATATTTATTCACGTATGCAGGAGTCTTTTCTGAATCACCTGTATATATAATGAGTCACAGAGAAAAAGTTAACACACTTATGTGATTTTCATTTTCATTATAGTTGAATAAACCACTTTGTACATTTGTCCCTTTTATTATCCATTCATCTGTTGAAAGATACTGTATTGATTTAAATTCTGACTAATATGAGAAGTGCAGTAAAAAATGTATGTAGAAACATGTCTCTTTTAAGATGATTTACATCTGTTTCAGAAAATTACATAGTGCAGAAGCAGTTAAATCATATAGTGATTTGATGTTACCCTGAGAAGCCTCTATACTGAAGTTAACAGCTTCAGCACCAGTTTGCAGTCCCTCCAGTAGCATATAATACTTGTTCTTTCTGCTGTCTTGCTTTTTATTTATTGTCACTTTCATGAATTCATTTTAATTTATTAAAATTAATTTATTTTAACTCACCATTCAAAATAAGTGATTTTTTTTATTTTTACTTTGATTTCTAATTCACTGCCAAAAATAATAAGAATTCACAAGTTACAAAATCATGTAGATATCACTAACCAACTTCAGAAGAAGAACTGAGGTTGTTGATACTTGGAATTTCCTTACCTTCAATCAAACCCATTTCTTAAGAATAAATTGTAGCTCTGTAATAGAGTTTGAAGTCAGGAATGGTAATGTCATCGAAATTACTTTTTTTTTTTTGTTTGTCGAGACAGGGTTTCTCTGTAGCTTTGGTGCCTGTCCCGGAACTAGCTCTTGTAGACCAGGCTGGCCTCGAACTCCCAGAGATCTGCCTGCCTCTGCCTCCTGAGTGCTGGGATTAAAGGCGTGTGCCACCACCGTCCGGCACCGGAAGTACTTTTATTGTATAAGATTGTTTTGGCTATGCTGGGTTTTTGTTTTTCCATATAAAGTTGATTATTTTTCTTTCAACATCTGTGAAAAATTTTTCTGGGATTTTGATAGTGATTGGATTAATCTATAGATTGCTTTTGGTAGAATTGCCATTTTTACACATTGATCCTACCAATCCAAGAGCATGGGAGATCCTTCCATTTTCTGCTATCCTCTTCAATTTCTTTCTTTAAAGACTTAAAGTTCTTGTCAAATAGATCTTTCACTTCCTTGGTTAGAGTTACCCCAAGATATTTTATGCTATTTGTGGATATTGGGAAATGTGATGTTTTTCTGACTTCACTCTCTGTTTCTTTATTCTTCATGTATAGGAGGGCAACTGATGTTTTGGAGTTGATCTTGTATATTGCCACATTACTAAAAGTGTTTATCAGCTATAGCAGTTCTTCGGTGGAGTTTTTGGGGTTGCTTATGTACACTATCATATCATCTGCAAATAACAAAAGTTTAACTTCTTCCTTTCCAATTCTAATCCTCTTGATCCCCTTATGTTGTTTTATTGCTATTGCTAAAACTTCAAGCACTATATTGAAGAGGTATGGAGAGAATGGACAGCCTTGTCTTGTTCCTGATTTAGTGGAATAGCTTTGAGTTTCTTTCCATTTAATTTGATTTTGCTGTTGGCTTGCTGTATATTGCATTTGTTATATTTAGGAATGAACCTTGTATCTTTAATCTCTCTAAGATGTTTATCATAAAGGGGTGTTGAATTTTGTCAAATGATTTTTCAGCATCTAGTGAAATGATCATATGTTTTTTTTCTTTCAGTTTATTTATATGATAGATTACATTGATAGATTTTTATGTGTTGAACCAGCCCTGCATTTCTGGGATGAAGTCTACTTGATCATAATGAATATTTTTTTGGATGTGTTCTTGAATTCAGTTTGCCAGTATTTTATTGAGAATTTTTGCATCGATGTTCATGAGTGAGTTTGGCCTGTAAATCTCTTTCTTGGTTGAGTCTTTGTGTGGTTTTGGTATCAGGGTAACTGTAGCTTCATAAAAGGAATTTGGCAATGACTCTTCTGTTCCTATATTGTGAAATACATTAAGGAGTATAGGTATTCGCTCTTCTTGAAAGTTCTGGTAGAATTCTGCATTGAAACGATCTGGTCATGGGCTTTTTTCGTTAGGGAGGTTTTTGATGACAGCTTCTCATTCCTTGCGACTTATGGGTCTATCTAAATTCTTCACCTGGTCTTGATTTAATTTTCATATGTGGTACTTATCTAAAAAATGTCCTTTTCATTCACATCTTTCAATTTTTTGGCATACAGGCTTTTGTAGTAAGATCTAATGATTCTCTGAATTTCCTCTGTGTCTGTGGTTATGTTCCCCCTTTTCATTTCTGATCTTGTTAATTTGCATGTTCTCTCTCTGCTGTTTCATTAGTTTGGATAGGGGTTTGTCAATCTTGTTGATTATAAAGAATCCTTCTCCATCTCTTCTGATTGATTTTAGTTTGGAATCAATTTTGTCAGATATTAGTATAGCAACATCTGCTTGTTTCTTTGGTCCATTTTATTGAAAACCTTTTCCCAACCCTTTACTCTGAGGTAGTGTCTGTCTTTCAGTTTGACGTGTGTTTCTCGTAAGCAGCAAACAAAAAAATGGATCCTGATTTTGTATCCATTATCTTGAACTGTTACTTTTTATAGGTGAATTGAGTCCATTGATATTAAGTGATATTAATGGTCAGTGGTTGCTAACTCTGTTGGTTTTTTTTTTGGTGATAGTGTTTCTGTGTTTCCTTTCTTTGAGTTGTGCTGGTGGAGGGTTGTCAGATGTCTGTATTATTATGGGTGTTGTTGGCATTCTTCGTTTGCGGTTTTCCTTCTAGTATTTTCTTTAAGGCAGGTTTTGTGGCAATATATTGTTTAAATCTGGTTTTTTTTTTTGAATATCTTGGTTTTTTTCATCGATGGTGAATGCAATCTCTTCTGGGTATAGTAGTCTCAGCTTCCATCCATGTTTTCTTAGTGTCTGCAGCACATCTATTCAAGACATTTTGACTTTCATGGTTTCCATTGAGAAGTCAAATGTAATTATGATAGGTTTACCTTTATATGTTACTTGTCCTTTTTCCTTTGCAGCTTTTAATATTCTTTCTTTATTCTCTATGTTTTGTGTTTTGATTACTATATAGTGAGGAGATTTTTTTTGGTATTTTGTATGCTTCTTGTACCTTCATAGGAATATTCTTCTTTAGTTTGAGAAAGTTTTCTTCTATAATTTTGTTGAATTTATTTATTGGGTCTTTGAGCTTTACTTCTTCTCCTTCTTCTACATCTATTATTCTTAGGTTTGGTTTTTTTATTGTGTACCAGATTTCCTGAATGTTTTGTGATGAGAATTTGTTGGATTTGCTATTTTCTTTGATCAGTGTGTTTATTTTCTCTATAGTGTCTTCAGCATCTGAAATTGTGTCTTCTATCTCTTGTATTCTGTTATTGATGCTTATGTCTGTAGTCTCTGTTCATTTACCTAGATTTTCCATATCCAGCCGCCCCTCGGTTTGTGTTTACTTCATTATCTCCATTTCATTTTTCAAGTTTTTAACTGTTTCCATTACCTGTTTTGTTGCTTTTTCTTGCTTTTCTTGGGTATCTTTGAGAGATTTATTCATTTCTTCTACCTTTTTGCTTGTCTTCTCTATTTCTTTAAAGAAGTTTTTCACATCCTTTTAAAGGGCCTTTATTATTTTCTCTATTATTATGTTATATTAAAGTCGATTTCTTCTACTTCTTCTGGAGTAGGGTGTTCAAGTATTCTTGTTGCGTGATCACTGGATTCTGGTGTTATTATGTTGCTTTTCAAGTTGGAGGAATTCTTGCCTTGGCGCCTGCCCATCACTTCCTTTAACTGCAATCAGGAGAGTCTTGGCTTCTTGGTCCTATCTTTGCTGTGGCTGACTGTGCATTTGGGGAATTTTCTTGATCTGGCTTCTCTTAGGGCCCCTCTGCACTGGAACTGGTCATGGTGGTGGATCTAAGGACCCCACAGACGAAAAGGAGTGCCCTCTGGCTGGATTTTCTCAGTGCAGGAGTAGGATCTGTTCCCGGGCCAAGGACCTCACAAACAATAGGGCAGGCTTGGGGTAGGCAGTGTCATGTGGAACAAATAAGCCAGTGCAGTAGTTGGAGGGGCCCTGTTGTCCATTTGCAGACCATCCACCCTGGGCAGGCACACACTCTCCCATCTGAATCGATTTCCTCAGCACAGGAAACAGGGTCTCAGTTTTCAATTTTTAACTTGGTTTAGGTGGTAAAAAGATCCACCCTAGGGTAATTTCATCCCTATGCATTAAAATTCCTGTAGGAGAAATTCTGGAAGACAATATGAGTAGAATACAATTAAGATTTGGATTCCCCCTATCCACATGTGTCTCATGTAATTTCTCCTCAAAAATCACCAATTCCTTTTCTGCTTCAGGTGTTAATTATCTGGGACTATTCAAGTCTTTATCATCATCCAAGGTTTTGTTTAAATGAACTATAAAATCAGGTGTTATCCCAATAGCTGGCTGTAGACAGGAAATGTCTCCAAATAATCTTTGAAAGTCATGAAAAAAACTGGTCTCTCATAATTTATGCCCTTTTTGTTCTAATTTTCTGTATCTTAGGTAATTAACACAGTCTCCTCTTTGAATCTTTTCAGGAGCAATTTGTAATCCCCAATAGGAAAGACTTTCTTTACTTCTTCAAAGATCCTTTCTAAATTATCTGTATTTGAATCAGATAACAAAGTGTCATCCATATAATGGTCGATTATAGACATAGAAAATTGCTTACATATTATTTCCAATGGCTGGCTGACAAAGTATTGGCACAGGGTGGGGCTATTGAGCATTCCCTGTGGGAGGATGGTTCATTGATATCCTCTAGTAGACTAAAATTATCATAAGTAAGCACTATGAAGGCAAACTTTATTCTTTTCTTGTAAAGGTATAGTGAAGAAACAATTCTTTAAATAAATAACTATGAGAGGCCATCCCTTTGGTAACAGAGAAGGCCGAGGAACTCCAGATTGTAGAGGGCCCATAGGTTGAATAACCTTGCTGATAGCCTTTAAATCTGTCACCATTCTCCATTTTCCAGATTTCTTTTTAACACCAAATACAGGAGAATTCCAAGGGCTGGTAGACTCTTTTATATGAAATCATCTAGTTCCAGAGCTTCTAAAGCCTGCAACTTTTCCTCAGCTAGAGGTCACTGCTTAACACATATTGGTTTCTCAGTTAACCATTTTAAAGGTAGGACTGTTGATACCACTGAGGGTTTTTCAATTGCTTTGTATTTTTGTACAGCCCACATGCCTGGTGTCTGTCATCTGTAATATCTTCTATATTTTCTTCAGCAACATAAGTTTTTGGGGCTGTAGAAATGTTAATCTGGTCATTCCATTACTGCAATATGTCACAACCCCACAAATTCACTGCAATATTGAATATATATAGCCTTAATTTTCCTATTTGCCCTTCTGGCCTTATACATTCAACTCATCTCATGATTTGTTTTTCCTGAGATAGGGTTCCAATTCCCAGGAAGTGAACATCTACCTCTTAAAGAGGCCAATTCAAATGCCAAGATTCTGGAGTAATGATACCTATAGCCTCACCTGTGTCTAATAAGCCTTCAATAAAAGTGTCATTTATATAAACTCTTAATTTTGGTCTTTGATCATTTATAAACGTCTGCTAAAATCTATGTTTCCTCTGTTGTACTGGAGATTTTGACTCATCCTCCAAATTTAAGTTATCATTCAGACCAGTATTGCTTGCTACAGCAGGCACTGGATTTTTAAATTTTCCGGGCAAACCACCTTTTCCATGGTAACTGGGAATGACTGAGGCACATTCGTCATGGGGCGTGAGAGAGGACCCTGTGGTGTTTCCTGACGGTATTGGATTGCCTTGTCTACCTACATTCAATGGTCCAATGTTGACCTTTGCCAAAACTCCTACATATACCTGGAGGCTGAGTCCTCCTATTTGTGCTATTTCCAGAGGAGGCATTATTCCTAAGAATTCATTATCTACAATCCTTCTTTAGATGTCTCATTCTACCATAATTAAATCATCTAGTATTTTGATGTTGTCTTTTACCATTGGAAATTGTTTCTCCTACCAACACTTCATTACCATAGTCAAGTGTCTTGACATTCATTGTATGCAAGACCCATACATCCACGGGTGCTTATCAGATTTTTAAAGACCCAAGGATCCATTTGCACTCTATGTTAGTATTCTCATAAGCCAAAGATCCAACTATTCTATTTTTTTATTAATTTGTTCTTTTATTGAGAAAAGGAAAAAAAAAGATTCCAGCCTCCCATTTCCCTCTCCCTCCTCCCAACTTTCTCCCCCTCCCCAGATTCCTCTTTCCCTCCCTCTCCAGTACAAAGAGCAGTAAGGGTTCCCTGCCTTGTGGCAAGTCCAAAGCCCTTCCCCACCTGCCCATGTCTAGGAAGGTGAACATCCAAACTGGCTAGGCTCCCATAAAGCCAGAACATTAAGTAGGATCAAAACCCCTTGCCATTGTCCCTGGCTTCTCATCAACTCTCATTGTTCGCCATGTTCAGAGAGTCCAGTTTTATCCCATGCTTTTTCAGTCACAGTCCACCTGGCCTTGGTGAGCTCCCACTAGATCAGCCCCACTGTCTCAGTGGGTGAATGCACCCCTCGTGGTCCTGACTTCCTTGCTCATCTTCTCCCTCCTTCTGCTCCTCATTGGGACCTTGGGAGCTCAGTCCAGAGCTCCTGTGTGAGTCTCTGTCTCTTTCTCCATCGATCACCAGATAAAGGTTCTATGGTGATATGCAAGATATTCGTCAGTATTGCTATAGGATAGGGTCATTGCAGGTTCCCTATCCTCAGCTGCCCAAGGAACTAACTGGGGACATCGCCTTGGGCTCCTGGGAGCCACTATAGGTTCAAGTCTCTTGCCAACACTAAGGTGGCTCCCTTAACTAAGAATTGTGCTTCCGTGCTCCCCTATCCAACTTTTCTTCATCCCAATCATCCTGTTTCCAGAAGTTCCCCCCGTCCTCCCCTTCTCACTTTTCTCTCCTCATTTCGTTTTACCCCCATCCCACCCCACACCCAAGATCCCAATTTTCTCCCCGGCAATTTTGTCTGCTTCCCATGGCCAAGAGGATGACTATATGTTTTTCCTTGGGTTCACCTTCTTACTTAGCTTCTTTAGGTTCACCAATTGTAGACTCCATGACCCTTATTTATGGCTAGAAACCAATTATGAGTGAGTTCATCCCATGTTCATCTTTTTGGGTCTGGATTACCGCACTCAGCATAGTGTTTTCTATTTCTATCCATTTGCATGCAAAATTTGAGAAGTCATTGTTTTTTACCGCAGTGTAGTATGCTAATGTGTATATATTCCATACTTTCTTCATCCATTCTTCCATTTGAAGGGCATCTAGGTCGTTTTCCAGGTTCTGGTTTTACAAATAATACTGCTATGAACACAGTTGAACAAATTCTTTTGGACATATCTTGGGTATATTCCCAAGAGTAGTATTGCTGGGTCCAGGGGTAGGTTGATCCTGAATTTCCTGAGAAACCGAAACACTGATTTCCAAAGTGGTTGCACAAGTTTGCATTCCCACCAGCAATGGATGAGGGAACCCCTTCCTCCACAACCTCTCCAGCAAAGGCTATCATTGGTGTTTTTGATTCTGACAGGTGTAAGATGATATCTCAAAGTTGTTTTGATTTGCATTTCCCTGATTGCTAAGGAGGTTGAGCATGACCCTAAGTGTCTTTTGGCCATTTGAAATTCTTCTGTTGAGAATTATCTGTTCAATTCAGTGCCCCATTTGCTAATTGGGTCAATTAGTATTTTAAAATCTAGTTTCTAGGGTTCTCTATATATTTGGGAGATCAGACCTTTGTCTGTTGTGGGGTTGGTGAAGATCTTCCCCCAGTCAGTAGGTTGCCTTTTTGTCTTAGTGACAGTGTCCTTTGCTTTACAGAAGCTTCTCAGTTTTAGTAGGTCCCATTTATTCAATGTTGCCCTTAATGTCTGTGCTGCTGGGGTTATACATAGGAAGCAATCTCCTGTGCCCATCTGTTGTAGGATACTTCCCACTTTCTCTTCTATCAGGTTCAGTGTGTTCGGACTGATATTGAGGTCTTTAATCCATTTGGACTTGAGTTTTGTGCATGGTGATAGATATGGGTCTATTTTCATTCTTCTACAGGTTGACACCCAGTTATGCCAGCACCATTTGTTGAAGATGCTTTCTTTCTTCCATTGTTACATTTAGCTCGTTTATAGAAAATGAGGTGATCACAGGTTTGTTGGTTAAAATTCAGGTCTTCTATACGATTAAATTGGTTGACTTCTGTGTTTTTATGCCAGTACCACACTGTTTTCATTACTGTAGCTCTGTAATGGAGTTTGAAGTCAGGGATAGTAATGCCTCCAGAAGTTCCTTTATTGTATAGGATTGTTTTGGCTATCCTAGGTTTTTTGTTTTTTTATATAAAGTTGATTATTGTCCTCTCAAGATCTGTGAAGAATTTTGATGGGACTTTAATGGGGATTGCATTGAATCTATAAATTGCCTCTGGTAGAATTGCTATTTTTTCTATGTTGATCCTCCCAATCCAAGAGCAAAAAGGTCCTTGCATTTTCTGGTATCCTCTTCAATTTCTTTCTTCAATGCCTTAAAGTTCTTGTCAAATAGATCTTTCCCTTCTTTGGTTAGAGTTACCCCAAGATGTTTTTTGCTGTTTGTGGCTATCGTGAAAGGTGATGCTTCTCTGATTTCCCTCTCTGCTTCCAAATCCTTTATGGATAAGAGATCGACTGATTTTTTGGAGTTGATCTTGTATCCTGCCACATTGCTAAAGCTGTTTATCAGCTGTAAAAGTTCTTTGGTGGAGTTTTGGGGGTCACTTATGTACACTATCATATCATCTGCAAATAACGAAAGTTTAACTTCTTCCTTTCCAATTCGAATCCCCTTGATCCCCTTATGTTGTCTTATTGCTATTGCTAGAACTTCAAGCACTATATTGAAGAGGTATGGAGAGAGTGGACAGCCTTGTCGTGTTCCTGAGTTTAGCAGGATGGCTTTGAGTTTCTCTCTGTTTAATTTGATGTTAGCTGTCAGCTTGCTGTATATAGCTTTTATTATATTTAGGTATGAGCCTTTTATCCATAATCTCCCCAAGACTTTTATTATAAAGGGATGTTGAATTTTGTCAAATGCTTTTTCCGCATCTAATGAAATGATCATATGGTGTTTTTTCTTTTAGTTTATTTATATGATGGATTACATTGATAGATTTTTGTATGTTGAACCAGCCCTGCATCTCTGGGATGAAGCCTACTTAATCATATTGTATAATTTTCCTAATGTGTTCTTGGATTCGGTTTGCCAGTATTTTGTTGAGGATTTTTGCGTCAATGTTCATGAGTGAGATTTGCCTGTAATTCTCTTTCCTGGTTGAGTCTTTGTGCGGTTTTGGTATCAGAGTAGCTGTAGCTTCATAAAAAGGAATTTGGCAATGACTCTTCTGTTTCTATATTGTGAAATACATTAAGGAATATAGGTATAAAGTCTTCTTGGAAGTTCTGGTAGAATTCTGCATTGAAACGATCTGGTCATGGGCTTTTTTTGTTAGGGAGGTTTTTGAAAACATCTTTTAATTCTTCACGACTAACAGGTCTATTTAGATTGTTCACCTGGTCCTG
>NW_004949098.1:13965025-13965653 GCF_000317375.1 Microtus ochrogaster
CTTTAATTTCTTTCATTATTTCTTCCTTAATCCAGGTATGGTTCAGTAGTTGACTGTTCAGTTTCCATGAGTTTGTAGGCTTTCTGGGGGTAGCACTTTTGTTGAATTCTAACTTTAATCCATGGTGATCTGATAAGACACAGGTGGTTACTAAAATTTTTTGTAACTGTGGATGTTTGCCTTGTTACTGGCTATGTGGTCGATTCTTGAGAAGGTTCCATGAGCTGCAGAGAAGAAGGTATATTCTTTCCTACTTGGGTGGAATATTCTATTGATGTCTGTTAAGTCATATTGATTCATTACCTCCATTAATTCTCTAATTTCTCTGTTAGGTTTTTTTCTGATTGTCCTGTCCATTGGTGAGAGAGGAGTGTTGAAGTCTCCTATTATTAATGTGTGCGGTTTGATGGCTGCCTTGAGTTTTAGTAATGATTCTTTTAGGTACGTGGGTGCTTTTATATTAGGGGCATAGATATTCAGGATTGAGACTACATCCTGATGAATTGTTCCTGTTATGAGTATAAAATGAGCCTCTCCATCAATTCTGATTGATTTAAGTTTGAAATCAACTTTGTTAGAAATTAGTATGGCCATACCTGCTTGTTTCTTAGGTCCATTTGCTTGATAA
>NW_004949098.1:13966494-13967765 GCF_000317375.1 Microtus ochrogaster
TTTATTGTGTCCCATATTTCCTGAATGTTTTGTGATGAGAGTTTGTTGGACTTGCTGTTTTCTTTAATCAGTGCGTTTATTTTCTCTATGTTATCTTCAGAATCTGAGATTCTTTCTTCTATGTCTTGTATTCTGTTGGCTATGCTTGTTTTTGTAGTCTCTATTCATTTACCTAGATTTTCCATGTCCAGCGAGCCCTCTGTTTGTGTTTTCTTCTTTGCCTCCATTTCAGTTTTCAAGTCTTGAACTGTTTCCATTATCTGATTGTTTTTCCTTGGTTTCCAAGGGTTTCATTCACTGATTTATTCAATTCTTCAAACTTTCTGTTTACTTCTCATCCATTTCTCTAATGGCATTTTTTACATGCTGTTTAAGTGCATCAATCACTTTCATAACGTCAATTTTTTCTACTTCTTCTTGATTAAGGTTTTCCTTTCCTCCTGTTGTGAGGTCACAGTGTTCTGGTGGTTTCAAGTTGTTCTTCAGATTGTTGGGTGAATTCTTGCATTGGTGCCTGCCCATCTCTTTCTCCTAATGCTTGCCTCTGTATCTTCTTTTACAGGATCAGGTCTCCTTGCCTACTGATGTACCTTCCCAGTGATGGCACTCCCCAGTGATGTCTCTCCTAGTGTTCGAGTGATGTCTCTCCTGGTGCCAAGATCAGATCTCAGTGCCTGTTGGTTAGCTCGTAAACAATGTGCCTACCGTGCTTGCTGTAGGCAGGCTATTGAAACAAAGGAGCTCCCTCCTGCTAGGTTGCCCTTGGGATTAGCCCCAGAGCCCCAAGAGGGAAGGTAGGCAGAAAGGGGGGATGGTTCTGGATGCAAGCTGGGTGGGATAGGAAGAGAGAGGCAGTATGCTGGGAGTATAGGCCCAGCAGGAAGCCCAGGAAGTATAGGCAGGATGAGAAAAGTCTGAGTTCTCTGTCCTGGGCTGCTGCCATGGGTGTCAAACTCACCCCAATCATCTGTCATATTCTTGACCTTGATATTCAGACTTCTGTATTCAACATTCATCTTTTTTTATTGAGAAAAGGAGAAAAAAAAACAAGTTTCTACCTCCTCCCAGCCTCCCATTTCCCTCCCCCTCCTCCCACCCTTCTTTCCCTCCCCCCACTCCTCTCCCTCTCCCTCTCCAGTCCAAAGAGCAGTCAAGGTTCACTGCCCTGTGTTAAGTCCTAGGTCCTCCCCCTCCATCCATATCTAGGAAAGTGAACATCCAAACTGGCTAGGCTCCCACAAAGCCAGCATATTACGTAGGATCAAAACCCC
>NW_004949098.1:13968628-13976601 GCF_000317375.1 Microtus ochrogaster
GAATATCTTGCATATCATCATAAAACCTTCATCTGGTGATGGATGGAGATAGAGACAGAGACCCACACTGGAGCACTGGACTGAGCTCCCAAGTTCCCAATGAGGAGCAGAAGGAGGGAGAACATCAACACACATCTTATCTCTCTGTTATGATGGGGATGAGCAGTTTACAAAAGATACCTAAACATGCTTAGCAGAAATAATTAAAAATCTTGCACATAAAATGTAGATGTATAAAATTATATAATAAATACAAAATAAATGTGAAATTCATTTACTTAAATGTGTATTTAATTTTCAATAATACTGTTGTCTTAATGCTAAAATCTCAATGTCAGTTAACTACTTTTCCTTGGATATCAAGCACTTGAGTTGTTTTATAATTTCTTGATAAATGGAGCATGTTTTTGACAGATTATCTCCATGCATGCATAGAATGACCTAGAATTTATACCCTAGGCTGTCCTTAGATTTGTTCTTTTGATCTTTATGTCTCGCTAGTTCTGGAATTAAAGACATGAATCTCCACTAATTGCCATGATAGTTTACTTATTCATTTTTCTGTTTCTTACACTTTACACAACATATCGGGTTTAAAATTTATTTCTTATATGCACTTTCAGAGTTCACATGTCTAAATCCAGTCATGGTATTGATTTCTGCTATTGCTATAGATTTTCTTTCATATTCAAACATTATTTTCTTAGGATGGCAACCATCTCTAATGTTGTGGTCTATTGATTTCTGTAAAATTAATACTTGATTTAGAATGGTTTTACCTCTGGCTGGAGAGCTTTTTTAATTCTTTACTATGTCAATGGGACCATTTTACCCAGTTTCAGTACTGCTAATTTAAAGATTACTCTGGAATGTGGGTTTCTGGAGTGAACTTTCTTGGCAGTGTTGATCTACAGCCATGGCTACTTGAAGAAATCTAGTTTGTTTTGTTCCACTCCCTCTTTCCCAAATTCAGTGTCCTCTTTCAGTTCCCTGAAATTGTGTGAAGGATACTTATTAGTTCATGCTGGGTTTGCCTTTGCTTTGAGATTAAAGCTCTCATCTCAATTTTAAAGTAATATTCCCCAGAATTTCGATAGAGTGAATTCTGGGCTGCTTTTTGAATTTCTGTTCCTTGTGTAGCCAAGAAACAGGAGCTCTTTGTTCATTGTCTTCAATATAAGAGTAAATTTTCAGATTGGAGATAATATACAAATTTAACCTCAATACAAACTTTTTCTACCTTTTTAATTTCCTCTCTCCACTCTTCCTTTTTCCTACTTTATATTTTCTTACTCTAGCTTTCTTTTGCTATGGTGAATTTTTTAATATATTTTATTTTATACTTAATACGGTTGATATGAGATAGATTTCCAACAATTGCTTCAAAAGCAAACTGACTTAAATATGTAAGATGTTTTAAGATATGTAAGACATTGACATTAGAACACCTCATTGATTTCTGTCTGTGAGAGCAGTACATTGATATCTTTCAGGGATTGCTCACACTACACATGACTGTATTTTTGCCTGATGATTGACACCAGTAACTCACAGACACACTGTCCAGACTTTTCTTTATATATTCGTTTACTGCTTTGCATGGGAAACTCCAGCCCAGAGCAGCTGCTCAGAATGTATAAAGCATGCCTTTTTGGTGAGAACTGAGATACATCAGACAGGCACGTGGAACAATATGGAGTCACAGACCCAAATCCTAATTTCATTGCTGCTCTGGGTGTCTGGTAAGAAATTTAAATGTATTATAATCGTTTGGGAGTCACATCTTTGCATAAAAGAAATTTACAATATGTGCTAGGACACTATTTCTTACACTGCTTTAAAAGATATACCCTCTTGCAATATGATATTATGAGGATATAAAATGACAAATTTCATCTGTATTAAATTCTGTGTGTTTTTTTATTACTTATGACCATTTGTTTTCCTGATAGCAGGTGTCTGTGCAGATATCACAATGACCCAGTCTCCATCTTCCTTGGCTGTGTCAGTAGGAGAGAAGATCACTATCAGCTGCAGGGCCAGTCAGAGTCTTTACAACAGTAATACCAATAAGAACTACTTGAACTGGTACCAGCAGAAACCAGGGCAGTCTCCTAAACTACTAATCTACTATGCATCCACTCGGCACACTGGGGTCCCTGATCGCTTCATAGGCAGTGGGTCTGAGACAGATTTTGCTCTCACCATCAGCAGTGTCCAGGCTGAAGACCTGGCAGATTATTACTGCCAGCAGTCGTACAGCTATCCTCCCACAGTGCTTCAGCCTCCAACAAAAACCTCTTCTGAGAGTCTCACCATCTGCCTTCATCATGCACAGCCCTGGTCCTTTACACTTCCCCCTTCTGCCTTAGAGTCAGTGTTTCTGAAACTCTGATAAAAAAAGTTTGCAGACTCCAGCAAGCTGTAATGGGTTGAATGTCTCTTTTGATTTTTGGTATCAAAGTTTTATACAAAACTGCAAAGGAAAATGAAATTACCACAAACTCTTTCTTGAACATATAAGGTGTTTAGCTTTTTATACTTCTGGAGTTCTGGTGTCAATCAGAAGACTCTATGGGTTGGAAGCTTTAATAGAATCTAGAGAGCTTCTTACTTCCTTACCGGCGTCCATTTCTTCTGTTTTTTTTTTCTTTAACTTTTTATTGTATGACCATAAGAGTGTACATTTGCGTGTCTGTATGTGTGTGTGTGCATCTTTCTAGGTGTACAGATGACATGGTGTAGATATGGAGGTTAGAGGACAGCCTGGACTTGATCTTATCTTTGTCATTTGGGTTCTGGGACTCAAATTGAGGCTTAATATCAGGCTTGCTGTCAAGTGTCTTTGACATGTGAGTCACCTTGCTCACCCTTAAAATCTTTTATTGATTTAAATTCACTGTACATAATTTTCTTAAAGGCAAGATTTTTCCAGTATATCATATATTTTGACCATATGTACTTAACCGTCCTCATTTCTCCTTCCCTTTCCTGCAATCTTTTCTTCCAGAGTATCTTCTAATTTTATCTCTTTCTCTCCTATTGTATGTACTCCCATACCCACACACCCGTGCTCACACACTCATGCCCACACACCCACACCCACATTCACATGTATGTACACTTATACACATAGATACACATACATATGCACATACATTCACACACAGGAACACACTCAAACTCATACAGGAGTACACACACATACACACACACACGGCCTTTGCAGATTTTAAATATGTGGATTAGGAGTATGTAAATAAAGGAAATTATGGAATTTGTTGCCTTTGTTTTTGGGATCACATCTTCTTCTCAAGACTCTGTATCTGACTCCCAATTGTGGAGACAAAGACACCTTCCTGCACTCTAATGTTGATATAATATTGTATCAGTAAATGCTCCCTTCAAGTCTTTATATTTTATATTAATTAATAAGGCTTAATTTTAAGGGGTATATATTGTTATCCCATGTATAAAATATTCTAACTATGACCACATCCTGATTAAGAAACTTATCCTATTTTGAAGATATGGCATGGGACAAGTTTGTTACAGACTGCATAAAATTAATGGAGATTTCCAAATACCTTAAAGCAGACTGATTCTGGTCAGTGAGACCTTGAATATGGATTAGCCTCAAATAAATGAAAATGGGTAATTAAACCTAAAGATATTAATTATAATACACAAATATAAGATCATGAAAAGTCAAACCAAATTATACCTCAAAGGATGTTAATTCACTCAAGAATTCAACTCAAAGATCTGAAATGGGTAAAATATTGGATGATAATTTTAAAAACATGTTCATAAAGTAGTGAATTACTACAATAGATACAAACAAAAAAAATTCAGCCAAGGATGTACTGAGAAAGGCTAGTAAAATATAGGAAAACATAAACAAGATGGATAAAATAATAAGCAACATGGCAGAATAAATGAACAAGGGAAAATCACAATTGAACTGTTAGTAAAATTTCAGTGTATCAAATATAGCACACAGTGAAGGGACACTTAAAAGCTCAGGCATGTGGCTCTGGTAGGCCTTGCCCTTTCTCCCCATTTGCCTCTACCTCTGCTAAAACTATTAGATTACATTCCTGAAGCAAGACACAAGGTCTATTTGCTTATATGGCCAATCCCTCATTCAGAGGCTATCAAGGTACAACTCTTAAAATACCAAAATCCAGCAAAGGCCTCATTGGCTCACCTTATTAATATACCCACTAAAATTAAGCATCTCATCATAACATCAAATTTCTGCCTTCATAAACTACCATTTACCTATGCGCTACATTTGTCTCTTTATTTAGAGACAGTCATTTTTAATCCAGGAAAAATACTTCTACCCCCTTTCCAGGGTTACAATCCCATTCTCACTCTTCCTCTACATTCACCTTATCTCTTATTCCTTGTGTCCTGCTCACCTTGGGAAAAAGAAACATATATGCTTTGTGCTGAGAACTTATTTTTTGGGTCCTGAGCCTATACTTTTCCTTTCACACAGAACAAAGAAATCACCCTAAGACTCAATAAAATGGAGGAAAGTATATCCTGTATGAAGAGTGAAATTGAAAAAAACATAGCTGTAGTAATAGGAGCTGCGGGCTGTGTTCCTGCCTCCCCAGCTCCTGCTTGCCTGGCTAGCTTACTCCCCAAAATAACAACACACAAAGTATATTCTTTTAAACACTGCTTGGCCCATTAACTCTAGCCCTTACTGGCTAATTCTGATATCCCAATCAACCCATCTCTAATAAACTGTGTAGCACCAGTCTTAGTGGGAAACATTCAGCATGTCTGACCTGGTGGCTTGCTTTATCTCGTGTGTCTGCCCTGGAGAGGGGAGCATGGCCTCTCTGAGCTCACTTCTTCTTCCTCCCAGCATTCTGTTCTCTTTACTCCACTCACCTATGTTCTATCCAATAAAATGGGCCAAGGCAGTTTTTTTTTAATTTTTAACCAATGACCTTCCTCCATCACATAGCTTTGAAACATCATTGGTTAAAAAATATATAATGATTATAATGTCAAAGAATTCTAGCATATGATGAAGAGACCAATACTAAGAAGCATAAGATATAGAAAAGCTGAAAAAAACTAAAGACACAGAGATTATATTGAATAAAACAAGAATAGAAAAAAATCACATTTAGAAAAAAATGGAAAATGAAAAAAAGCATTTAGCTAAGAGATAAAGATCACTAGAGAGTTATCTTTCCATGTCATAGATTGTGATTATTCTGTACAAAGAAAAAATACAAAATAAAGAACAAACATCAAAACATCTAATGGAAAGGTGCTAAGTCAACTTCAAAGACAAACACATGAGAATGACACCTGAACTCTCATTCAAAACCTTAAAGACCGGAAAAGCATGGAACAATCTATTTCAGAAAACTACAGGAATAATTGAGCTAAGTTCATCCAAATTATATTTTAAATTGAGGAAGAAATAAAGACATTACAAGAAAATCACAAGGTACGGCAGTTCATGACCATGAAATTAGAACTTTAGTGAATTCAGCAGGAATATTATGTACATAGAAAAATAAAGATCAACTCAATCAGGAGAGCATGGAAAATCATACTTTCAAGAGAGAACTAGATTAATAATTATCAGGAAGGAGATATTCGTATGTACAATACTATAAGCCAGGAACTCCAATGTAGTTGAGCATTAGGGCAGAGGAAGATAAATCAACAATCTATTACATTAACAATACTCAAAAAATTATAGAAATTAATAAACATTTAGTAATAACCTTATGTGCTCCCATTTCTCTAGGATGACATACATATTTTTAGACTAGACTGAAAATATATCCAATTGTTTCTTTGTTTTTTTTTATTTTTCCATTTAATTATTTACACTTTCTTCCCGCCTCCCAAACCCCTCAAGCTCCCCCACACTCCCTCTTCCCTCTGCTACCCTGCTTGAGAGAGGGCAGGGAACCCTGCCCTGTGTAAAGTTCAAAGCCCTCCCTCCTACATCCAGGCCTAGGGACCTGTGCATCCACATAGACTAGGGTCCCAAAAAAGCCAGAACATGCCAAAAAAAAAAAACAAGTAAAAGTGCCTTTATCAATGGCTTCTCAGTCAGCTCCCATTGTCAGCCATAATCAGAGTTTGGATTGATCACATGCTCATTCAGACCCGGTACAGCTGGATTTGGTGAGCTCCCATTAGAACAGGCACACTGACTCAGCTGGTGGACCAACTGCATGTGGTCCTGACTTCTTTGCTCCTCTTCTCCCTCCTGTTTTTCAACTAGACCCTGGGAGATCAGTCCGTTCCTCTGATGAGGGTCTCTGCTTCTATCTCCATCTGTTGCCAGACAAAGATTCTATGGTGATATTCGAGATAATCATTAGCGTGATAGTGGGGCAAGGACCGTATAGGTATCCTCTCCTCTGTTGTCCAAGGACCTAGATGTGGACATCCCAGTGGATACATGGGATCCCCTCCAGAGCCAAGTCTCTTGCCAACACTAAAATGGATACCTTAATGTAGGTATCTTCTTCCTTGCTGCTATATCCACCCTTCCTCCATCTCCACCCTCCCACTCTCCAAAGCGGTGGCCACTCCTTCCCTTCTCCCTTCTCTCTCCCCCTCTCCCCTTTCCCCCAACCTACCTCCACCTCTAACCCCCCATGTTCACAACTTTTGCCCTGCAAACTTGTTTGCTTCCAATTTCCAGGAGGATCTATAAATGTTTTACTTTGGATTCATCTTCTTATTTGGCTTCTCTGGGCTTGTGAACTATAGCCTTAATGACCTTGGTTTATGGCTAGAGTCCACAAATGAGTGAGTACATATCATATTCATCTTTTTGGGTCTCAGTTATCCCACTCAAGATAGTATTTTCTATTTCCATCCATATGCATGCAAAATTCAAGAGGTCATTGTTTTTTTTACCACTGAGTAGTACTCTAATATGTATATATTCCATACTTTCTTTATCCATTCTTCCATTGAGGGGCATCTAGGTTGTTTCCAGGTTCCGGCTATTACAGATAATGTTGCTATGAACATAGTTGAAGAAATGCTTTTGTAGTATGATTGGACATCTCCTGGGTATATTCCCAAGAGTGGTATTGCTGGATCCTGAGGTAGGTTAATCCTGAATTTCCTGCAAAACCACCACACTGATTTCCAAAGTGGTTGCACAAGTTTGCATTCCCACCAGCAATGGATGAGTATTCCCCTTATTCCACATCCTCTCCAGCAAAGACTATCATTGGTGTTTTCGATTTTAGCCATTCTGACAGATGTAAGATGATATCTCAAAGTTGTTTTGATTTGCATTTCCCTGGTTACTAAAGAAGTTGAACATGACTTTAAGTGTCTCTTCGACATTTGCACTTCTTTTGAAAATTCTCTGTTCACTTCAGTAGCCCATTTTTTAAACTGGGTTAATTAGAGTTTTAATGTTTAGATTTTTGAATTCTTTATATATTTTGAAGATAAGACCTTTGTCTGTTGTGGGGATGGTGAAGATCTTCTCCCATTCAGTAGGATGCCTTTTTGTTTTAATAACAGTGTCCTTTGCTTTACAGAAGCTTTTCAGTTTCAGGAGATCCCATTTATTTATTTTTGCTCTTAATTTCTGTGCTACTGGGGTTATATGTAGGAAGTGGTCTCCTGTGCCCATGTGTTGCAGTCTACTTCCCACTTTCTCTTATATCAGGTTCAATGTGGTCAGATTTATATTGAGGACTTTAATCCATTTGGACTTGAGTTTTGTGCATGGTGATAGATATGGATCTATTTTCATTCTTCTACAGGTAGACATCCAGTTATGGAAGCACCATTTGATGAAGATTCTTTCTTTCTTCATTGTATACTTCTAGCTCCTTTGTTGAAAATCAGTTATTCCTGAGAAACCGAAACACTGCTTTCCAAAGTGGTTGCACAAGTTTGCATTCCCACCAGCAATGGATGAGGGAACCCCTTCCTCCACAACCTCTCCA
>NW_004949098.1:14001695-14023683 GCF_000317375.1 Microtus ochrogaster
CTGGAGGAGCGGAAGGACCTCCCGCAACAACCTTGTCTTTTGGCCATTTGAACTTCTTCTGTTGAGAATTCTCTGTTCAGTTCAGTGCCCCAATTTTTAATTGGATTAATTAGTATTTTAAAGTCTAGGTTCTTGAGTTCTCTATATATTTTGGAGATCAGACCTTTTTCTGTTGTGTGGTTGGTGAAGATCTTCTCCCAGTCAGTAGGTTGCCTTTTTGTCTTAGTGACAGTGTCCTTTGCTTTACAGAAGCTTCTGAGTTTCAGTAGGTCCCATTTATTCATGTTGCCCTTAATGTCTGTGCTGCTGGGGTTATACATAGGAAGTGATCTCCTGTGCCCATCTGTTGTAGGGTACTTCCCACTTTCTCTTCTGTCAGGTTCAGTGTGTTCAGATTGATATTGAGGTCTTTGATCGATTTGGACTTGAGTTTTGTGCATGGTGATAAATATGGGTCTATTTTCTTTCTTCTACAAGTTGACATCCAGTTGTGCCAGCAACATTTGTTGAAGATACTTTCTTTCTTCCATTGTATACTTTTAGCTTCTTTATTGAAAATGAGTTGATCATAGGTTTGTGGGTTAAAATTTGCCAGCTATATCGGATACACAATATTAATATCTAAGACCAACTGTCCTGTTGAGCTTCCATGACTTCTTTTATTTCACTTTTAATCATATCCCAAGGAATCTAATGCACCAGGACTAAGACTTGATTTCTTGTAAAAGCAGTAACTAAGGACTGTCTGGCTTTTTCTATTACACAAAAAAGAATGTGGAAATTTTATTTTTTTAGTCTCCTTTATTTTCCCTTTACATACCATGAAAACACAAAGACAGGAGCCTTTGAATTTGTAAGACGTATGTCTCCATGTATTCAATCTGAATAAGCAGCAGTCAATGAGATGAAACCACAATATGAGCCACTGTAGCAGTAACAAAGTATGTACAAAGTTTGTCTAAGCTAGAGGGCACAGCACAAATTGTTAGACGTTGACTTTGGCAGTTTCTCATCTCTCATATTCTTGACCTTGAAATTCAGAACTTTCTTATTCAACATACAGATTATCTCTCTGTTATGATGGTGGTGAGCAGTTTACAAAAGAGATCTGAATATGCTTATTAGAAATAATTAAAAATTTTGCACATAAAATGTAGATGTATAAAATTATATAATAAATACAAAATAAATGTGAAATTCATTTACTTAAATGTATATTTAATATTCACTAATACTCTTGTCTAAATGCTAAAATCTCAATGTCATTTAACTACTTTTCTTTGGATATCAAGCACTTGAGTTGTTTTGTAATTCCTTGATTAATTAAACACATTTTGAGAGATTATCTCCATGCATATATTAAACTGACCTAGAATTTGTACCCTATACTGTTCTCAAATTCATAGTTTTGATCTTTATGTCTCTCCAGTTCGGGGATTATAGCATGAATCTCCACTAATTTCCATTATAGTTTACTTATTCATTTTTATGTTTTTTATACTTTACACAAAATATCGGGTATATAATTTATTTCTTATATGCACTTTCAGAATTCACATGTCTAAATCCAGTCATGGTATTGATTTCTGCTATTTCTATAGATTTTCATTCATACTCAAACATTATTTTCTTAGGATGGCAACCATCTCTGATGTTGTGGTCTATTGGTTTCTGTAAAATTTATACTTGACTTAGCATTGTTTTACCTCTTGCTACAGAACTTTTTACTTGTTTACTATTTCAATAGAACCATTTTACCCAGTTTCAGTACTGATAATTAATTTAAAGATTAATCCAAAATATGCATTTCCAGAATTAACTTTCTTGCAGTGTTGATCTACAGCCATGATTACTTGTTCTGCTCCCGTTTTGCCAAATTCAGTGTCCTCTAATTGTTCCCTGAAATTGTGTGAAGGGTACTTACTTGTTTATGCTGGGTTTGCTTTGAGATTAAAGCTCTCATCTCAATCTTAAATTAATGTTCCCCAGAATTTCCACAGAGTGAATTCTGGGCTGCTCTTTGAATCTCTGTTCCTTGTGTAGACAAGAAACTGGAGCTAATTGTTCATTGTCTTCAGTATAACAGTAAATTTTCTACTTTATATTTTCTTACTCTAGCTTTCTTTTGCTATGGTGAGATTTTTAATATATTTTATTATATACCTAGTACTGTTAATATGAGATAAATTTCCACACATTGCTGCAAAAGCAAACTGACTTAAATATGTAAGGTGTTTTAGCCTAAAGTTGATATTAGAACACCTCATAAATTTCTGTCTGTGAAAGCAGTACGTTAATATCTTTCAGAGTTTCTCACACTACCAATGACTGTACTTTTGCCTGCTGATTGACACCAGTCACTCACACATACTGTCCAGACATTTCTTTATGTATTTGATTACTGCTTTGCATGGGAAACTCCAGCCCAGAGCAGCTGCTCAGAATGTATAAAGCAGGCCTTTTTGGTGAAAACTGAGCTACATCAGACAGGCACGTGGAACAATATGGAGTCACAGACCCAAATCCTCATGTCCCTGCTGCTCTGGGTGTCTGGTGAGAAACTTAAATGTATTGCAATCTTTTGGGAGTCACTTCTCTGTATAAAAGAAATTTACAATGTGTGTGCTAGGACACTATTTCTTACACTACTGTAAAAGATACACACTCTGACAATATGACATAATGAGGTTACAAAATGACAAAGTTTATCTGTATTAAATTCTGTGTGTTTTTCATTACTTATGACCATTTGTTTTTCTGATTGCAGGTGCCTGTGCAGATATCACAATGACCCAGTCTCCATCTTCCTTGGCTGTGTCAGTAGGAGAGAAGATCACTATCAGCTGCAAGGCCAGTCAGAGTCTTTACAACAGTAATACCAAGAAGAACTACTTGAACTGGTACCAGCAGAAACCAGGGCAGTCTCCTAAACTACTAATCTACTATGCATCCACTCGGCACACTGGGGTCCCTGATCGCTTCATAGGCAGTGGATCTGGGACAGATTTTGCTCTCACCATCAACAGTGTCCAGGCTGAAGACTTGGCAGATTATTACTGCCAGCAGCACTACAGCTATCCTCTCACAGTGCTTCATCCTCCAACAAAAACCTCTCTGAGATTCTCACCATCTGCCTTCATTATTCACAGCCATGTTCCTTTACACTTCCCTTTTTTGCCTTAGAGTCAGTTTACCTGAAACTCTGATGAAAAAGTTTGCACAGTCCATCAAACTGTAATGGTTCAATGTCTCTTTTGTATTTTTAGTATGAAAGTTTTATGCAAAACAGCAAAGGAGAACTAAATTACCACAAACTCTGTTTCTTGAATATATAAGGTGTTTAGCTTTTTATACTTCTGGACTTGTGGTGTCAATCAGAAGACTCTGTGGGCTGAAGTGATTATGACTACATGCTGTATTTCATTTTGGAAGCTCTATTGAAAAGTGTTCCAGGCTTTAATAGATTCTAGAGAGCTTCGTACTTCCTTACTGGCGTCTGTTTCATCTGTTTTTTTTCTTTAACATTTAATCGTATTCTAGTCAGTCAAGTACCTTTTTCTGTGACTATGAGAGTGTACATTTGCATGTCTGTCTGTATGTGTGTGCATCTTTCTAGGTGTACAGCTGACATGGTATAGATATGGAGGTTAGAGGACAGCCTGGACTTGATCTTATCATTGTCATTTGGGTTCTGGGACTCAAATTAAGGTTTGATATCAGGCTTGCTGTCAAGTGTCTTTGACAGGTGAGTCATTTTGCTGCACCTTAAAATCTTTTATTGATTTAAATTCACTGTACATAATTTTCTTAAAAGCAAGGTTTTTCCAGTATGTCATATATTTTGACCATATGTACTTAACCTTCCCCCATTTCTCCTTCCCTTTTCTGCAATCTTTTCTTCCAGAGTATCTTCTAATTTTTATCTCTCTGTCTTTCCTATTATATGTAACCTCCATACCTAAACACCCATGCTCACACACTCAAGTGCACACCCCCCCACATTTACACGTATGTACACTTATACACATAGATACACATACATAAACACATACATTCAAACAAGAACACACTCAAACTCATACAGAAACATATATATATGTATATATATGTATATGTATATATATGTATACACACACACACACACACACATGACCTTTGCAGATTCTAAATATATGGATTCTAAGTATGTAAAGGAAGGAAACTGAGGAATTTGTTGCCTTTGTTTTTGGGATCACATCTCCTTTTCAAGACTCTGTATCTGACTCCCATTTGTGGAGATAAAGACACCTTCCTGCACTCTAATGATGATATAATACTGTATCAGTAAATGCTGCCTTCAAGTCTTTATATTTCATATCAATTAATAAGGCTTAATTTTAATGGGTATATATTGTTATCCTATGAATAAAATATTCTAACTATGTCCGCATCCTGATTAAGAAACTTATCCTATTTTGAAGATATGGCACGGATCAAGTTTGTACAGACTGCATAAAATTAGTGGAAATTTCCAAATGCCTTAAAGCAGACTGATTCTTGTCAGTGGGACATAGAATATAGTTTGTTACATTTAGAAAAGCCTCAAATCAATGAAAAGGGGTAGTTAAACCCACAAATATGAATTTTAATACACAAACATAAGATCATGAAAAGGCAAAGCAAAATTATACCCCAAAGGATCTTAATTCATTCAAGGATTCAACTCATAGATCTGAAATGGGTAAAATACTGAGTGATGATTTCAAAAACATATTCATAAGGTAGTTAATTACCACAACAGATACAAACAAAATATTTGTTCAGCCAAGGATGTACTTAGAAAGGCTAGTATAATATAGGAAAACACAAACAAGATGGATAAGATAATCAGCACCATGGCAGAATAAGTGAACAAGGGAAAATCACAATTACAGTGTTACTAAAATTTCAGTGTATCAAATACAACACACAGTGAAGGCACACTTATAAGCTCAAGCATGTGGTTCTGGTAGGCCTTTCCCTTTCTCCCCATTTGCCTCTACCTCTGCTAAAACTATTAGATTACATTCCTGAAGCAAGACACAAGGTCTATTTGCTTATATGGACAATCCCTCATTCAGAGGCTATCAAGGTCCAACTCTTAAAGCACTAAAACCCAGCAATCAAACTTCTCATTGGCTCACCTAATTAACATACCCACTAAGATTAAGCATCTCATCTTAACACTGAGTTTCTGTCTTCATAAACTACCATTTTCCTATGTGCTGTATCTGTCTCTTTATTTAGAGACAGTCCTTTTCAATCCAGGGAAAATACTCCTACCCCTTTCCAGGGTTGCAATCCCATTCTCACTCTTCCTCTATATTCACCTTATCTCTTATTCCTTGCCCTCTGCTCATCTAGAGAAAAAGAAACATGGGCTTTGTGCTGAGAACTTATCTTTTGGGTCCTGAGTCTATATTTTTCCTTTCACACAGAACAAAGAAATCACCATAAAACTCAATAAAATGGAGGAAAGTATATGCTGTATGAAGACTGAAATTGAAAAAAAAAACATAGCTTTGAAACACCATTGGTTAAAAAACTATATAATGATTATAATGTCAAAGTATTCTAGCGTATATGAAGAATACTAAGAAGCGTAAGATATAGAAGAGCTGAAAAGACTAAAGACATAGAGATAATATTGAATAAAGCAAGAATAGAAAAAATCATATTTAGAAAAAAATAGTAAATAAAAAAGGCATTTAGCTACCCTGATAGAGATCACTGGAGAGTTATTTCTCCAAGTCATAAATTGTGCTTATTCTGTACAAAGAAAAAATACAAAATAAAGAACAAACATCAAAACATCTAATGGAAAGGTCCTAAGTCAACTCAAAGACAAACACATGTGAATGACACCTGAATTCTCATTCAAAACCTTAAATACTGGAAAAGCATGGAACAACATATTTCAGAAATATACAGGAGCAGGGCCGTGGTGGCGCACGCCTTTAATCCCAGCACTCAGGAGGCAGAGGCAGGCAGATCTCTTTGAGTTCGAGGCCAGCCTGGTCTACAAGAGCTAGTTCCAGGACAGGAACCAAAAACAGCTATGGAGAGACCCTGTCTCAAAAATTCAAAAAAAAAAGAAGAAAGAAAGAAAGAAAGAAAGAAAGAAAGAAAGAAAGAAAAAAGAAAAGAAATACACAGGAATAATTGAGCTAAGTTCAGCCAAATTGTATTTTAAATTGACGGAGAAATAAAGACATTACAAGAAAATCACAAAATACGGCATATGGTGGCCATGAAAATAACACATTAGAGGATACTATTTACATAGAAATATAAAGATCATCTCAATCAGGAGTACACAGAAAAATCATCTTTCAACAGAGAACTAGATGAATAATTATTATCAGGAAAGGAGATATCAGCATGTTCAACACTATAAGCCAGGAACTCCAATGTATTTGAGGGTTAACGCAAAGGAAGATAAATCAACAATCTATTACATTAAGAATCCTCAACAAAATTATAGAAATTAATAAACATTTATTAACAAACTTATGTGATCCCATTTCTCAAGAATGACACACATATTTTTAGACTAGATTGAAAATATATCCGACTGTTTCTTTAATTCAACCACAACTACCTTTTAACAATACACATGTGCTGAGAGTCAAATGTTGTAATAAGAGCGGCAGGGCTGCATCCCCAGCACCCCGGCTGAGTGCTAGCTTATGCCACAAAATAACAACACACAAATTGTATTCATTTAAACACTGCTTGACCCATTATATCTAGCCTCTTCTTGGCTAACTCTTGCACCTGGACTAGCCCATTTCTAATAATGTGTGTAGCATCCCAAGGTGCGCTTACCAGGAAGATTCTAGCCTCCGTCCATTCTGGGTCAGAGCTTCATCGCGTGTGCCTCAGAGAGCAGAGCTATTGCGTCTGCCCGGGAGAGGGGAGCATGGAGTCTCTGAGCTCACTTCCTCTTCCTCCCAGCATTCTGTTCTGTTTACTCCACCCACCTATGTTCTAACCAATAAAATGGGCCTAGGGAGTGTCTTTATTTTTTAACCAATGACCTTCCTTCATCATTTCCCCTTTTTCTGTTTAAACAAAAAAAAGGAAGGCTTTAACTTTAACATAGCAAAATTACATATAACAAAACAGTTATCAAGTAAATGTTACAATATTTACATCTTTTTTATCTTTTTTCATAACTAAGGAAAACTATAACTATCTATATATTTTTTAACACCATCAAAGACTCCAGAAGGATATAATATTACCTAAGCAAACAAGAAATCCAAAACTCTAGAAATGACAGAGACATCTCCCTGCCTGGACAGTCACCCAAAGTTTCTCTGTACCGTTGGGGCATCCATCTTCGGCATACAGGCCCATAGTTTTCAGCAGACATTTCCATAAAGCAGGAAATTTCAAAGGCAGTTCAGTCATTATCTGTTGTGTCCTGCAGAATGTCTCGCAGACTCTTTCATGAATCAGGAACCCAAAAGACCATCTCACCTTTAGGCAAGTTCAGCAGTCCTCTCTCTGTTGGAAGTAAATCTTCCGAGAGAATGGGGGTCCAAAACCAAGCTGGCAGAATTATGCTTATAGCACAAATTCCAAATGGTCCTAATTAATAAAACCTTGGAGTAGCTATCAGAGATGAAAGGTGAAGGATAAGAGAATCAGAATGGCCAATCATTAGAGTTTTTACTTCTATCAACACTCAGATCAAAGGAGTGATCCTGTCTTTAGACTCCCTCTTCAGACTGTATTCTCAGACTGTTCTTCCTGACTGCTTAGATGGAATTCCTGAGCTCCTGTCTCCTCTCTTTGTATTCATCTCTCTGCCGAGCCATATCACTCCTGTCTCAACCTCCCTAAAGTTGAGGTTAAAGGCATGTGATACCAAGTGCTAGGATCACTTTTTTAGTGAGCTATTTTTCTTTTAGACTGAATCAATTTTGTGTATCCCTGGGTCACCTTGTATTAACAGAGATCGGTCTGCCTCTGTGTTCCCGAAAGCTGGAATTAAAGGTGTGTGCCACCAATGTCTAGCCTCTGCGGTTAACAATTGTGGCTAATTCTGCACTCTGATATTCAGGCAAGCTTTAATTGTTAATGTACAGAAAATATCACCACATATGGTAAAAACTATTACATTAGAATCTGAAAAGTGCTGAATTAATGGGCCAAGGCAGCCATAAAGAAAATAAGTCACGAAAAGTTCCAAATATGTACTCATTGACTTTGGATTACAGTGTTATAAGACAAACCTAGATAGATGCTGGGAGGCCCTGTTGGTCAGATGTTGCAATCTACCATGGTCTGTCAGATCTCTTGAAGCTTGGAAACATGGAGGATACCTCCCCCAACAACTCTCCCTGGTGAAAGACACTCTGTTCACTATCCGACCTTGTTTGGAAACTGTCTCTAGTCCCAAATGCCTTCATTAATCTTTATTTTCTTCCTGGGTTGAGTGTAAAAAAATATTTTCAATTTTTTTATTGTACAACATTTTAAAATTATAATACAAATGTTATTTTAAAAAATTAAGCACAAGGTATTTGGCATAATTATGGTGACCTTTTAATGAAGAAATAACATTAACACCCCTGGAACTGTTCCATGCGAAAGAAAAGAAAGGAATACAACCAGACTTTATGTGGGGAGACAGAATTATCTAGATATCAAAATAAAGATTCAAAAGGAAAAAAATACAGAGATGAGAGACAAATTTCACTGATTAACATAAGGACCTCCTAATTCTTGCAGATGAAATCTAAGATTACATTAACAGGAGTGTAAACTGTAGACAAATTATTTTCTATGCAGGAATGAAGGGGTGGCTCAAACCCAAAAATATTAACTCCAATTCAGCACGAAGTGTTTAGGAAGCAGAAATCCTATCTTCATCTTGGTAAGTATAGAACACTCATTTAAAGTCAGGATAAATCCCAGAACAAGCCAGCAGTATAAGGATGTTTCCTGAATATAGTTACGATTGTAGGACACATTAACTGGCATGTGCAGCCCTGTGTGCAGGTTCTGCTGGAAAAAGGAAGACTACATAGTTTCTATTGTCAGTACCAAGAGAGACAATGTCAACTATTCATTTTCTTTCAAAATTGGAGCATGTCATCAAGGAGACAGATGTTTTTTGATTACACAGTATGCTGACCCTTAGCAAGACCATCTTGATGGAAAACATCAAATAAATCTCCAAACAAGCACAGACAGCTGATGGCTCACACTGTTCTGGAATGACATGGAGGCACAGGAGCAATGTGATGGGTTCTTTGAGGAAGTCTTCACTGATGTGAAACCCAAGTACTGGCTGAGATGAATGTCTTCAACAACCTGAGAGTTCACTTGGTGCGTTGGATTATGTTGAATTTCTCTTTGATGATGGATGAGGATGTTAAGAAGGCTGTGAAGGAGTTGAATAAACCTTGGATTAATAGGCAGCCTATACATATACAAAGGTCCTGGGTGGCAAATTTCAGAAAGGTCTGCTGTCTTCAATTCAAAATGAAACAGTACACATAAGAGGCTTGTGCAACTTCATGTCCCTGAAGCATCTCCAGAGAGCCATGGAAGCTGCGTGGGTGTCAGTTCAAGAAACATAGATCTAGGTCCCTATCCATGGAACTGCATTACTGTTCCAGAGTCCAAGAGATTTTTAGCAACAGTGGTTGTGGAGAATGAGAGAATGATAGATCTGGACAATTCTCAGGCTGTTTTTATTGTTGGTCTGTTAAACAGTGTTGTAATTGATTGACAAGCCAGTTGAAAATGATATTTAAAAAAAATGAAACAAAGATGGGTTTCTGAAAGAAATTTGTAATAACACTGCAAAATAATATAAAGCAAAAATCAAAATTATAAATGAGAGAAATATTCTTTTTTTTTTTTTTTTTTGGTTTTTTCGAGACAGGGTTTCTCCGTAGCTTTTGGTTCCTGTCCTGGAACTAGCTCTTGTAGTCCAGGCTGGCCTCGAACTCACAGAGATCCACCTGCCTCTGCCTCCCGAGTGCTGGGATTAAAGGCGTGCGCCACCACTGCCCGGCTTGAGAAATATTCTTATAATTATACTAAATAGGAAAAAACAGAGCACTGCTTCACAATTCTGAAATGAGAGAAGTACACATGTCCAATCTCACTCTTATTCAGAAAAATGCACAAACCTGACTGAGAAAAAATGCAAAAAGTCAGATGAGCACAATACATTCTTAATCGTAAAGACTCTCAGAATTCGGTCTGAAATTTCTTAGTCCTAAAAATTCTATCAGCAAAGGGCAGTATATAAACCAAGAGCACTATATAAAGTCATCAGACAAAAGTCAGTTGATTTTCTGTGTAAAAGTAACAAACTTCCTAAGAAAGAAGACAGGAGTGAATTTCATTCAAAACTTCAAAACCAAATGCCTAGGAACCAATTAAAAAATAAAAACAAAACAAGTTAAAGATCCATACATGAAATCATTGGGATGTTAAAATATGAAGTTGTAGAAGACAGAGGATGGAAAAATATTTAACATTCACTAATAGAGAATGTCCTGCAGGATGTGATAACAGTGTGACACATGAATTCAATCCACATCATTATCCCAGGGACCACTGCTCAGAGAGTTGGAAAAACAGTGGTGAAAAATCACCACATTACAATCCATGAAAGTGGGTGTTGCAGTGCTCAGCTGCACAATAACATAAGCATCTCTTGGTTTGAATTACATTGAAAGTGTGAAGCCTGGTGTGCCTCCCTGTTTCAATCACTAGAAAAAAAGGAGATAATAAGTTTACTATTTGCTCATTAGGATGTTCTGCTCCATGGCAGTAAGGCCCTGTGTGCAGCTGTGGTGAGGCATTGAGACAGGAGTTTTTGAAGCAAACTAAGAACTTTGTGGAGATGAAAAAGGGGGAGATCACAGTCACACAGTTCTCCCAAGAACACAGAGTTAGTGACTTCAAACCTTCCTAGCAGACCTGTAATTATACATGTTTCAGCACCAAAAATACAACATCCTGGAGACTAAGGCTACAGGATCCTGGGCCTTCTGGGTACAGTCAATCTGCAGTGTACTTCGGTCCTTGATTGGAGAATACTGATCCTCCCTCAGTCCCTTCAAGTAAAATGAAACTATTCAAGGATACAGGGTCTGAGACATTTCAGACTGTCAAACACCTGGAAACAGAAATGTCTGCCTTTTCCTCACATTGTCAGTACCTCCAGTTCAGGTACCACAGAGAAGGGAAATGTTGGTTATGTAAAAGCATCACTTCCTAGGTGACATGAGGTTTTACTTAAACTCTATAGTCCTAGGTGGAATTCTGAGTATGCTGAGTGTCCAGAAGGACACAAGCCTAGCATCATTATCTGCTTTGTGATTCACAGTAGGGGAATTGTCAGGGTATTTGTCACTGTCCACAGACCTTGCTGGGAGTCCAAAACTGGACACTGATGGACAGGAACTGTGGATTCTGAGGATGGATTACTGATTACAGGGTAAAATGTTCCTCTGCTTGTGAAGGCTTCATGTGGATTCAGCATTTGCTTTGGAGTGAAGAAGAGAAAGATCTGGCTTGTTCTCAGTGATATCTGTTGATTCTAAATTTAGGTTTCTATTGTCCTTCTTCATTCCATGATAACATCCTATTGCTTCTTCTTCTCCTGATGACATTTAGTTTAAAGCTCCGTAGTGGAGCCAACATACCATTTCATTGGAACCATGACATTCTTTTTCTCAATAATATTAAATCTAATTGTTTTCTACTGCTGAGAAGTATCACAAAGCAAAAGATGTTGGGTTTTTTTGTTGTTCTTATGAGATACAAAAAAAAAACTAATTTAGGCTAGAGAGATGGATCAGTGGATAAAAGCTCTTGTTTGTCTTATAGAAGACATAGGTTCAATTCTCCACATCTATACAGCAGTTCACAACCATCTTTCACAATATTTCCAGGTGACCCAATACCCTTTTCTCTAAACCTAGGGCAACAGTCACAAATGTGGAACACAGACATACAAGCAGTCAAAGCACATATATACATTGAATAAATACAAATATAACTTTTTAAAATGTTTAATTCTTTATATTACCTGATGTAGAATGTCAAGGTTTAAGGGCTAGAAGAAACATTTGTATGACATACAGTAAGGATTGTTCTTGGTGTAAATTTTGTATCTTTTCTTTAGAACAGATCTTTTAGCTTATGACCTTGTCCTTTGTATCCATGTTTCAGAATAAACATTAGAGAGTCCAAGAGTTAAGAAAGTTTAATTCTTTTGCAATATGAATCCCCTTGATCTTCTTTTGTTGTATAATTACTCTAGCGAGAATTTAAGAACTATGTTGAATAAATATGGAGAGAATGGACAGGCTTGCCTTGTTCCTGATTTTAGTGGGATTACTTTAAGTTTCTTTCCATTTAATAGGATGTTGGCTGTCAGCTTGCTTTATATTGTTTTTATTATGTTTAGAAATATCCCTTTTATTCTTGATCTCTCCATGTCCTTTATCATAAAGGGGTGTTGGATTTTGTCAAATGCTTTTTGACATCTAAGTAGATAATCATATTTTTCTTTCAGATTATTTATATGGTGGATATCATTGATAAACTTTTATATGTTGAACAATCCCTGCATTTCTGGGATGAAGTTAAATTTTTGTTATTTGCAGATTATATGGCAGTATATATAAATGGTGCCAGAAACTCAACAAGGGTACTTCGACAGCTGATAAATCACTTCAGTGATGTGGCAGGATACAAGATCAACTCAAAAAAATCAGTAGCAATCCCAAATAAAATTGATAAGGAAACTGAGAAATAAATCAGAGAAACATCACCATTCACAATAGCCATATCACATAAAATATCTTGAGGCAACCCTAACTAAAGAAGTTAAAGTACTGTTTAACAGATACTTTAAGTCTTTGAAGAAAGAAATTTAGAAAGACAACAGAAAATGAAAATATCACTCATATTCTTTCATATTTAGGATCAATCTGCAAACAGCCCTAATGCCCTTCAGTCAAAGAATATATAAAGAAAATGTTGCACATTTACACATTAGGATTTTACTCAGAGGTAAAAAAGAAAGACCTCTTGAAATTTGCAAGCAAATGGATGGAAATACAAAAATATTGAGTCTGGTAACCCAGATGCAGTAAGAAGAACATGGTATGTACTCACTCATAAGTGGATAATAGTTCTAAAGCAAAGGATATTGAGGCTACAGTTCAGGATCCTAGAGAAGATAAGTAACAAGGTGAACACTAAGAAAAACATACATAAATCCACCTGGAAAGGGGAATTAGACAAGTTCGACTGACAAAACTGGAACATGGGGCTGGGGTTAGCATGGGGGACAGAGGGGAAGATGAGGGGAGAAGGGGAGGCAGGAGGAGAACTTGAAGAAATGGGGTAGTCTAGGTAGAGGAAGGACAGAGATGAGAGCAAGGAAACAGATATTTTGATTGAGGGAGCCATTATGGGGTTAGCAAGAAAACTGTCTGTTGAAATTTTCAGGAATTCACAAGGATGACCCCAGCTAAAACCCTAAGCAATAGAGGAGAAGGAGTCTGAACTGGCCTTGCTCTGTAGTCAGACTGATCAATATATTTTTTATTCTTCTTCTTCTATAAAATATTCATTTATTTCTGACATAATTGTTTTGTTTTTTTTACCATTCTAAAATTTATACTTCCTCCCTTCTTCCCATTACCCTCCCGCTCACCTTCTTCCCTCCCCCTCCTTCCTGGTTCTTTGAGAAAATCAACAAGATTGACAAGCCCCTATCAAAACTAATCAAAAGGCAGAGAGAGAACATGCAAATTAACAAGATCAGAAATAAAAAGGGGACATAACAACAGATACAGAGGAAATTCAGAGAATCATTAGGTCTTACTACAAAGGCATATATACCACAAAGTTAAAAAATGTAAAAGAAATGGACACGTTTTAAGATAAATACCATATACCAAAATTAAATCAAGACCAGGTGAACAATTTAAATAGACCTATAAGTCATGAGGAAATAGTAAGCTGTCATAAAAAAAAACCTTCCAACCCCCCCCCCCAAAAAAAACCCAGACCCAGATGGTTTTAATGCAGATATTATTAGAACTTTCCAGAAGAGCTGATACCTATACTCCTTAATGTGTTTCACATAATAGAAACAGAAGAGTCATTGTCAAACTCTTTTTATGAAGCTACAGTTACCCTGATACCAAAACCACACAAAGACTCAACCAAGATAGAAAATTACAGACCAATTTTGCTCATGAACATTGATGCAAAAACTGTCAATAAAATACTGGCAAACTGAATACAAGAACAAATCAATATCTTAAATAGCACCATAGATTCTTCATCCAGTAATTGATGGAAACAGAGGCAGAGACCTGCATAAGAGCACCGGACTGAGCTCCTAAAGTCCTGTTGAAGAAAGAGACGAGTGAGCAAAGAGGTCAAAACCATGATGGATACACCCACTGAGAAAAGTTTACTAGTGCTCAGGAAGCAGCCTGTAGTCCAGATCTCAAGGATGGGGTCAGCTCCTCTCCTGCTGTGGGTTTTGGGTTCCAGGTGAGAGGGTGCACTGTTGGGGAAAAATCTTGTAGACCTTGTTGCTTTTCATACCTCGATGTCCTGATCATTGAAATCATGGAATCTAAGTAGTGTTAAGTTTCCATTTTATTTTATGGCTTCTCAGAGTATAGCTTATGACTGTTGTTAATGTTTCTACATCCATGATGGATTTACACCAGAGTGCTTTTAGTATTACTGTGCTAGCACAGTGTGTTTTCATTCCAGCCTCGACTGTTGACATTATGCTTACCTGGTCTCCAGCTTTGATGTGTGTGTATCTAAGACAGAGGGCCACCATCTCCTGCAGGGCCAGCAAGAGTGTCACTGAATATAACATTAGTTACATGCACTGGTATCAACAGAAACCAGGACAACACCCCAAACTCCTCATGTATGGTGCATCCAACCTAGCATCTAGGATTCCTGCCAGGTTCAGTGGCAGTGGGTCTGGGACAGACTTCACCCTCTCCATCCATACTGTGGAGACTGATGATGATGCTGCATATTATGCTAAGCAGAGGTATGGATCTCCTCCACAGTGCTCTGTGAGGATTTGGAATCTGTGCTTAGTTTGCAGGGAATTGTGCCGCCCTGGCTCTGCGGTAATTTGAGGACTCTGGCTGGGACACAGGTCAGCTATGGAATGCCAGGGCTAGGAGTAGAAAATATTCTTCTCCCCTGTCCTCTTGTCACAAGTTCCGAATGCCACAGAGCTTAAGGAAGTGGCTGCCCTGCAGCACAGTACATATAGAACTGCTTTGCTCAGATATTTAGTATAGCTTTATTAGATTTGTGACATTGAGATAATGTCTCTGGAGACTTTTGTGGCCACACCACCTGATGGTATTTTGCAGTGGTTCTGATATTCTTGCGACCACAGCCCTAAATAAATACATCGTGCTCTCTTGAGAATGGTTACTTCACCCACATATACTTCCTCTTTTTGATTAAACTGTTGACTGAAGCAATTGTTTCAATAATGTATAAATAGGGCTGCATAATAAACACGCAGCATGCAGTTGCAATGGGTGCTTTTGCTCTGCATCTCCTGTGTCCTGGTTTATTCGAGACCCCAAACCAGGGACCCTGACGCTCCAGACGTCGACAGTGCTCCAGGGCTAAACAAAACCTCCTGGGGCTGCTGCCCACTGAAGTTTAGTCTCTGAGCTGGGTCTTTCCCCACACATCTCCACTATGTGATTTTAGAAAGCTTATTCATAAAAATGGTGAAGCTGTGAAACAGACTTCTTAAATTAATATGTGTGTTTGTCTGACCATGGATCCTTTACAAATTTTTTCAACCTTCTTTCTTAATAAATATCCCATTGCTACTATTTCTAAAGCACACTTTTTAGGTTCAATAGATTTACTAGACAATCATTTAAAATATACAGGAAATATTCCTCAGTTGCTCAAAATAAGATATTGAATATTGAAGACTGTTAGTTGTCTTGCAGACACAAGTTGACATCTCGATCCTAATGTCAAATTTCCATTTATATTTGCTTAAGATTTCAAATGTGCCTCTTCAACAGATTGCACAAGCAAACCTCCTGCAACTGATTTACTGCTTAGTTTCTGATCAGTATTTCTGTGTCCATCACAGATGCTAATCTACAGTCTTAGACTACTTAGCTCTTTCTTGTTCTTATCCAATATTCACATCTTTCTTTTTAATATATTACCTTCCTTCAATTTTTACTCTCTTTGTAGGTGGAGGGACATAATATCTTAGTATATATCCTGAGCTGAACTGGAAATCACTACATCACGTATCATCACACTAAAATTGTAACCCATGAGCCTATTCACCCTGAATGACAAATTACTGACACCACACCTGGGATCTATTTTATATTCTAGTTGCTCTCCCATTACAGGTAAAGGAACTCTGGAGATTTAAGAGTGCAAGTCACTATCATAGAAACTTTACTTCAAAGAAACTCTCCACCTACTCATGAGCCTTCTTTAGGCTTTCCATATGGAGTGAGAAACCTCAACAAAATGATCCTTAGAAACATCTTCTAATGAACATCTTTGAGTTTTTCAAGATTACAGTCTTATCTCAGAATAGTGAAACTGTATTGTCTGACTTTCCTAGTGCTGCACAAGAAGTTATCACAAACTCAGTGAATTATGAGATCAACACCTAAAATCTGAGCACAGTGTGTCTGGATCCTCCTCTCAGGCTCTCATAGGTTAACCAAGATATTGTCAAGTCTGCATTCTGTTCTGGATACTCAAAAGCACCTCACTGTATGACCAGTGAAGTTGTTAATACAATCATTTTTTTAAAAAAAAATTATCTCAAAGGTTTGCATGATTACAGTGACTTTGCAAATGTCCTGACTCAGTTATTCATATGTCAGGATTAGAAGCCTGATCCACGTTTTCCCATGGCCATCACAGTTTCTGATGGACATGCAGTAAGGAAATCACCAAGGATATAGAAGATCTCAAGATTACTACTATTCAGCCTGGCCCGCAAGAAGTTGTTTGAACTCTATCCCCAAACACAGAAAAACAAGATTATATTCACAAATATATGTCTTTTCTAAAACAAATGCAAATATTGAGCCACAGAGAAAAAAATAGCAAGCGATTTTTATTTTTATTATAGCTGAATAAATTTCTTTGCACATATGAAACTTTTTGCTATCCATTCATCTGTTGATAGACACTGCATTGATTTAAATTCTTTCTATTGTGAACAATGCAGCAATAAACATGGGTGTGGAAGCATATCTATTTTAAGCTGGTTTAAATTTGTTCTGGAAAATACACAGGACAGAAGTAACTAAATCATATGGTAATTTCATGTTTTCTTGAAGCATCTCCATTCTGAAGTTCATAGTGACTGTGTATCAGTTTGCAGTCCCTCCAGCTGCATATACTGCTTGCTCTTCCTGTCCTGTTTTACCATCATTTATAGTCAGTTTCTAAATTTCCTTTTAACTCATCATTGAAATGAAGTCATTTTTATGTTTTTGCTTTGGTTTCTACCTCAATGCCAAAGTGGGAAGAAACTATAAGCCACAACACACCATCTAGAAGTCACTAACCAACTTCAGAAGAGCACAAGTTATTGATATTCAGGGCTTCGTTTACCGCCAGTCTTATCTAATTATTTGAAAGAGATTAGATAATGTTCATTCTTTTCCTCCATACTGCCATGCTGAGGAAGTTGTAGCTGATGGTACCATTAACTCTTTACCTGGGTGAAGCTGTGTTTCCCAAGGGGCACAGAACTCAGCTGTAATTGTTGGTCCTCTCACACAATTTCAGAAAATTATCTGTGATATCTGAACATGAGTTACATGTGATACCATTTGGACCATTTAAGTAGGGAGGTTTTCATTTTAGGCTATAGCACTCTTTGTCAAGATTGTATGACTTTTACACCATAATAAATAACAACATCCTCACCCCCCATTATGATTATTTTGAGGGTGAAATATGCCTTCCCTAGACCTTTATTCTTAGCGGGGTCCATGGAAGAGTGTTCTGTGTCCCATGAGATCATGGTCATCAACATCAGACTTTCTGGCTCCAAAGCCGGGAGCAAAATAATCTTTGTTGTTTTCAGCCAGTAGTTTTGTAGTTAGTTCACTTTGAATCACAGCCCATGGAATCTAATGCACAAGGGTGGAAACTGCACTTGTGGGAAAAGCAGTAACTAAAGAAAATCCGGCTTTTTCTACTATATATAAAAGAACACTTACATATGTGAAAATACATGTTTAACTACAGGAGCCTTTGGATTTGTATGGCCCTTTCTCTGTGTGTTCTATTTGAGTAATAAGCAGTAAATGACATGAATCCACAATCTGATCTCAGTGCAGTTGTCACAAATCAAAGTACGGTGTCTTGAAAATATCCAGAGCACAACACAATTTGTTAGATATTGATTGGGGCAGTTACTCATCTGTCATATTCTTAGATACTGACTGCAGCAGAGTTACTCATGTGTCATGTTTTTATGTTGAAATCGGGAATTTTATTAATTCACATGCTGCTTTTTTCTGTCTTATCATGGTGTTACAAGTTGACAAAGAGATCTGAATATGCTTATCAGAAATAATTTAATATTTTGAACATAAAAATTAGATGTATAAAATTATGTAATTAATGCAAAAATGGAAAATGCATGTTACTTAAATGTATATTTAATTTTAAATAATATTCTTGGGTTAATGATAAAATTTTAATGTCAGATATGTACTTTGATTTAGATATCAAATGCCTGAACTACCTTGTAAACTTTTGATTAATAACACACATTTTAAAAGGTGTGTGCATGCACAGATTAAATAGGCTACTCTCAAATATATAATCCCCCTGTTTATGTCTCTCCAGTTCTGAGATTAAAGATGTGAATCTAAACTTCTTGCCATAATGTTTTATTTATTCATTTTTCTGTTTATTGTACTTTATACATAATACTGGGTTTATAATTTAGTTCTTACATGTTATTTCAGAGTTCACCCACCAGAAATCCTGGAATGTTCTGTGATTTCTGTTATTGCTTCTGATTTTCATTCATACTCAAGCATACATTTTGAATAACAGCAATCCCTGGTCTGTAGTCTATTGATCTCTCTAAAATTATTGCTTGATTTATGATGACAGTGTTCCCTTGCAGTATTTTTAGTGTTCACTATGTCAGCAAGACCATTTTCACCCACTTTCAATACTGCTAATTTGTAAATGAAAATGTAAAAAAAAAACCTCGGTGTTATCTTTCTATTCCTTCTGTAACACATTAACACAAGTTCTGTTGTTTGAATATGAGGTAATTTTTTTATAGTTCTGGAATTTAATTGTCCATCATAAGACTCTATGGGCAGAAGTAAAGATGGTGGCAAAGTTTGGAAGCTCTTTTACTGAATTCTGTGGTGCTTTCTAATTTCCTTACTACAAATTGGAACTCCAACATGTCATAGCTAAATCCGCATAAAACCTGAGAAGGCTTGCAAAGAAATTCTGGACACTAAAAAACAAAATTTAGCCACACATTTTTCAGACGGGATCTGTTTGCTGGTGGCATGCTGCAACTCCATTAAGACAATACTTCCTGATATAGAGGTTGCAGAAAAAAAAGAATAAAACCAAAAAAAAAAACCACTCATGTAGCTTCAAAATGGCTGCTTCCTGGGCCATGCAAGAACTCTGGCTCTTTCAGGAGACCAAGCATTTAAATTAGGCTTATGAGCAACATGTTGCAAACTGCATAATAGTGTGACATACACCCACTGCATTTTTGGAACTGGGGCAATGTACATGATTTGCAGAGACAATGAACATGCCTCTGTCATGCTCACTGGGCAGAACCAAAAGGTGAAGCAGATGTAGTATTAGTCATGCCACGGGTTTGCATTTTAAAAGCTCTCTAGAACAGAAAAGGATTTCAGATACACAATAGGACAGACTCAGACATAGAATATCTCTAAACAAGACTCATTATGTTTAAAACATGTACATAGACTTGGGAGAAAAAGGAGAAAGAGTAACTAGAATGTAAAAGTAATATAAAAGATTACAGTCATAGATTAAAGAAGTAAAGATAATAAAATAAATATTAAACTCATAGAAAAAGTAATTAAGTAAAAAAAAATAAGCCACATATAGATGTAATACCCACAGAGAGTCTGGATTATGTCTATCATTGTGTTTTCATTGAATTTTTTGACTGTGAATGGGCTAATTACAGAGAGACATTTCATTGTAGGGGCTTTAATCTAAACCAGCATAAATATCTTAAATGTATTTTGTCTTCAAAATTTGAGTCTAAGAATATGTTTCTTTGGAAAAGAGGTTCTTCTTTTGTTCCACAGAGGATGAGAACCTGTGGAATTCCTCCAGACTAATGTGTTTTATGGACCAAGACCTCATAAAAGGTCAACATAAACAGCCCCAAAAATTACTTCGTCCAGCATAAATCATGAAGCAGTTTGGAGAGAACTATGTCCAAATTCCCTAAATGAGTTTGCTTACATTTAAAGGAGGATGTGCTATAGGATCTTGGTTTACTGATACAGTGCTCTTGATTAATGTATTGTGTTTGTACTGATCATTTGAAAATACAATGAATAGTTAAAAATATAGCTTAATAGATATATTTATATATCTACAATATTATATATTTTATATATTATATATCTATAATAGTCAAGCTTGTAATCTTGTTAGTTAGGATGTGTGAGTGTGTGTGTGTATCAGTTAGATAGGTATTCTTCAAATCTTTCAGAGACCTTCAGAACATGGCATTCTGTAGGTCCATATTTCTATATGGTGTGGCAGCCAGACTCTTAAGCCATAGGCCCCCACCTGAGGTGGTCATGTAGCCCTGCAGACAGGCTGTCACTGCCCTAATAAAACCGAGGATGTGCTCCTCCTTTCTCTTTTGATAAAAATGTCGATCGCCTGGGTAGAGGTGTTTGCCGAAGATGATGACTAAGTTGGAGGCAGATCAAATTAATACAGGCCAATTGGTATAAGATAATACCACTTTAATATAAATAGCACACTCACACAACCGAAGTTCCCGCGATGCCCAGAAACAGGAAACAGGAAGGGGTTACCAGCGTCTGTGCACCCCAAAGGGCGGACTCTCACTACATCTCCCCTTTTTTGTCTAAATAAGACAGAACTAAACTAACTACAACTATAAACAATAATAACAAATAATAAATGTAATAAACAATATTGAGAACAAAAGTTTTACCAGACACTCTATCTCAAGGAGTCTAAATAATGTAGAGAGTAATTACAATTATATAATCGTCAACTCCGTCAAAGATCTGAGAAGGGAATAAATGTTACTTAACAAATGAGAAATATCCAATATGTGCCAAAAATGACAGAGACAACTGACTACCTGGGCAATCACCCAAATTCTCGTTCACAATGTTGAGTCAACCAACTTTGGCTAAGGCCTAACATAACTGACATGCCATTATCAAATGCAAGAAAATTTCTAAAAATTATCCTACATTGTCTTGGCAAGATAAGACAATCCTGTTTCATATCTTTGTCAGTAGCTGAGGTATGGGCTTTTCTTAACCCAAGGGCCAGTTCTGCCAAGAAGACAAGCTCCCAGTGGAGTGTCTTTGGTGCTCAAGGTTCTCTCAGGAGTAGAGTGGCATTGCCAGGAGTAATTGTGTCTCATAGGCACAGAATTCTAGGTTAGATTAAAGGCCATTTTTCTACAGCTCTTTAAAAAGGCTGAAGATTATATTATCTATACTAAATATAATCTCTAGGTAACTAGAAGACCTGATTAACCTAAAATAAACATGAAAAACATATAATTCTCAATACCTATCTAACTTGAAAACTAAGAGAATAAACAACTGTGCAATATATGAAGACAATGATATTCATCTGTAAACAATGTAATTACATATCAAAT
>NW_004949098.1:14032106-14033430 GCF_000317375.1 Microtus ochrogaster
GAATTTTTCCTTAATATCAACCTGAATCTTTTCTAAATTTTGCTCAGTTAGCAGAGTCTTGTTAGACAAGGATCTGTTATCTTCCTGTATAACGTCAAAGTGATTCTTGAGAATATCATGGTCATGCTTAATAGTTTTTAGCCATTCCACCTCTGCCTTAAGAATCCTGGATTCGTCTCTAATAGTTCTAATAGTTTTTAGCTGTTCCACCTCTGCCTTAAGAATCCTGGATTCGTCCTCATTAGTTTTTAGACGTGCAGCTTCTGCCTTACGAATCCTGGATTCATCTCTTAAAGACTCTATCATATCCTTGCTGACAAACCATTTAGTGCCAAGGAAAATTACTAATCCCAAAAGAATGCATAGATGTGGGGTGCTAGACACCTCTTGTAAGATCTCCCACATGGCACACTCAAAAAGACTGTTAAAATTCTCCAGGGTAATATTCTCAGACATCTTTTTTTTTTTAATAAGGAAAAAAAAATTTTACCTGCAATGACTGGTTTCTGCCAGAGGTGGCAGAAGAGTTAACAGAGTGGTGCCCAACGTGCTAATGAACTCCATGTAAAACCCGAAAAGGCTTAAAAATAAGGGAGAGAGAGTTTAACACAGATTTTTGTTGTTTGTTGGTGCCGTGCTGTAGAGTATTTCCTGATTCAGCAACAGCAGCAGAAAAAACGCTATGTCATTTTAAAGCACAGCTTTTTGGGGCTGTGCTGCCATCGAGAACTCTGGCTTTAAAGCATTTCAATGGATTTTATGGGACTGGATGTTTGTGTTTCCGCTTGGGATCAAAAGGAGAGTGCTCTGAGACTGTGCTGTAGGCTCAGCGGTCCAGCCTGCACCTGGGCAGACGGCAGAATCAGGCTTAGACAGGCGGAAAAGCATGGCGGATTCCTGCCGACAGAGACATGTTTTCCCACTGCGCAGTGCTCTGCCTGTCAGATTTGATTGTAACTTGGATAAAAAGAGTTTCTATGCTGTACTCTCAGTCTCAGAATTAAACTGCTGACTGTAGCGCCAACGTGGATTTGCTGTATGCCTGGAACTGTGCTCAGCTCAGGCACCAAGTAGATCTGAGGCAGGAGCGGCTGCTCTATGCTGAACTGTGCTGACCTCAGGCAGGAACCTACCGTAATTACTGTGATAACAGCGCAGTTAAGGTTTCGACTGGGCAGGACACAGATGGTACCGTATTACCTGTACATGGTGCAACTTAAGTTTTTAAGAACTGCTTAACATTTTAAGAAATGCTCCTGGATAGTAAAAAAAAAAATTACAGATTCACAATAAAACAGATTCAGACATAAAAGACCACACTGTT
>NW_004949098.1:14035053-14058527 GCF_000317375.1 Microtus ochrogaster
AATCTGTAAGAGCTAGCCAATAAGAGGCTGGAACTAATGGGGCCAGGCAGTGTTTAAAAGAATACAGTTTCCGTGTAATTATTTCGGGTAAAGCTAGCCGTGGGGGCAGCCAGGTGCATGGGACGCAGCCCCGCCGCTCTTATTTCAACAGTTAATTCTCTGGGAGTAGTCAAATCTTTATCACCATCTAAGATTCTGTTTAAATTAATTATTAGGTCAAGTGCTATTTCAAGAGCCGGTTGTAGACTGGAAATGTCTCCCAATAATCTTTGAAAGTCATTGAGGGTCTGAAAAAGGTCTCTCCTAATTTGTGCCTTTTGTGTTCTTATTTTCTGTAAGCCTATTTTGTGTCCTCTGTAATTAACAGAATCTCCTCTTTGAATCTTTTCAAGTGCAATTTGTAATCCCCAATTAGGCAAGACTTTCTTTACTTCTTCAAATGTCTTTCTAAATTATCTGTATTTGAATCAAATAACAAAATGTCATCCATGTAATGGCCAATTATAGATTAAAGAAATTGCTTACATATTATTTCCAATGACTGGCTGACAAACTATTGGCACAGGGTGGGGGTATTGAGCATTCCCTGTGGGAAGACGCTCCATTGGTATCTTCTATTAGGCTGAGAATTATCATACCTAGGCACTGTGAAGTCAAACTTTTCTCTATTCTTTTCTTGTAAAGGTATAGTGAATAAACAATCCTTTAAATCAATAACAATGAGGGGGCATCCCTTTGGTAAGAGAGAAGGTAGAGGAATTCCAGATTGTAGAGGGCCCATAGGTTGAATAACCTTGTTAATAGCCCTTAGATCTGTCAACAATCTCCATTTTCCAAATTTCTTTATAACACCAAGTACAGGAGAACTCTAAGGGCTGGTAGATTCTTCTATATGTTGAGCATCTAGTGGCTCTTGTACCAGTTGTTCTAAAGCCTGCAACTTTTCCTCAACTAGAGGCTACTGCTTAACCAATATTGGTTTCTCAGTTAACCATTTTAAAGGTAAGGCTATTGGTACCTCTGAAGGTTTATCAATTGCTTTGCGTTCTTGATACCTGAATGGCTAGTATCTGTCATCTGTAATATCTTCTAATATTTTCCTCAGAAATATAAGTTTTTGTGGTTGCAGGAATGTTAATCTGGGTAATCCATTGCTGCAATAGCTCACAGCCCCACAGATTCACTGGCTATATATGGCCTTAGTCTTCCTATTTGCCCTTCTAGCCCTATACATTCAACCCATCTTGTTCTTTATTTTACATGAGATAGGGTTCCAATTTTTAGAAAGTGAACATCTACCTATTGAAGAGGCCAATTTGAATGCCAAGATTCTGGAGTAATGGTACCTACATCTGCACCTGTGTCTAAAAATCCTTCAATAAAAATGCCATTTATACAAATGCATATCTTTGGTCCTTGTTCATTTATAGAAGTATGCCAAAATCTACGTTTTCTCTGTCCTACTGAAGTTTTTGACTCATCCTACACATTTAACCCATCATTCAGATGAGTATTACTTTTTAGTGCAGATATTGGATTTTTTTAATTTTCCTGGCAAGACCCTTTCTCCACAGTAACTGGGAATGACTGGACCATATTCATCATGGGGGTCTGCCAGAGGCCCCCCACAGCTTTTTCTGATTGTATCAGTTTGTCTTGTCTATTTGTTGTTTACTTACATTCATTGGTCCAATATTGACCTTTGCCACACCTCCTACATATACCATTCTTTTTTTTTTCAAAGTAACTTTTACTATTCTTTATTTAAAGGAACTCACTTTACAATGACTGATGTCAGTAATCAACCACCTGTAGCCCTGGCTTTCTCATAAGACTTTCTTTGGACCACCATCCTTTAAATAATAACATGGAGACTTGTTGAACATCCTAACATATACTATTCTTATTTAATTTAATACCCATTCTTATTTAATTGCTATGATCAATGAGTTCCCTGCTAATAAAAAAAACATTAGAATACTCTATTTGGATCTAGCTTGGGATTATTTGACTCACTTTCACCTTATTTGATTTATACTGTATCATCTGTTATATATTTTCACTGGCCTCTGTTAAAGTCACTGATACCAGCAAATCTTAGCAAAAAGACAACACTGTTGTCACAGCTTTTGAAAAATAAGTATCCACTGCACTGATATAAATAAACACTAAGAAAGGTCTTCAAAAATATCGTAAGACAAACATAAACTAAGGCATTTCGTGATCAAGAAGACAGAACTTCAGAAAATCATATAAAATTATTGTGCACATAGAAAAAGAAGAAAGTGTTTCAATAATGAACACAAAGAAAAAATGTTACTGTCATGAGAGGAATAGATGAACAATGATAATCCAGAAATGAATGTAATGTACCTACCACTGTAAGCCGGAAATCTCCAATATATTTGAGGAGTAGGTTAAAAATAAGCAAACAAATAAGAAAATCCATGATGAAATGCAAACAGAATTATAAAAACTGATAAAACTTTTCTTAATAACCTTATGTTAGCACAATGAGTAATAAAAATGAAAATAGTATTAGACTATATTTAAAAGCTATATCTAACTGTCTATTTTGTTCAAGAAACACACCAAACTATGAATGACTCACAAGTGCTGAGAGTCAAATAATGGAAGGAAATCTACCTAGACTTGGGGTACAAGCACAGTTCTACTGCTGTCTGGTACAATAGAATACATATAAAGTTTAATCAAAAATATAAATATGGCAATACCAAAAATGATTCACCTAATGTGTACTCAAATTTTTGGACTCAAAATTCATAAAACACTCAGGATACAATAAACATAAGAGGTCAGATATGCCCTGATAGAACAGAAGATGGTATTTTTCAGTATGCCACTCTTATCTTTGGATTCAAACTGAAAACCACCACAGAAACTTTAGAATTAAACTGCATGATAAACAACAGATACAATAGACACAGAAAATAAAGCTCATTGGCATAAAAACCCTGACAATTCTTGCAAATAAAATCTCAGATCAAATTGAGAGGAGTCTTCACTTTAACCACATCAGTTTCAATTTATGGGTGAAAGTTTGCCCTCCTCTCATCCAAAATCAGTAGCTACAAATCAACATGAAGTGCGTAAGAAATAGAAATGCTCAGGAGTGCATGGGGAACTTGGGAGAGGGTTGTAGGAAAGGGGAGATGCAGGGAAGGGAATAGAGAAAAATGTAGAACTCAATACAAATCAATAAAAATCATTAAACTAATTTTAGTTTGAGTTTAGGTTAGAATATTTTTTTTATTTTTTTTTTATTTTTTTTTTTATTTTTTTTTATTTTTTTTTTTTATTTTTTTTCCTGAAATGGTCTTAAATATACTTCTTCCTTCCCTTTGTATACTATATATTTATGCAAGGTAACAGTCTCAGGACTGATGATAATAAAATTAAATTATCAATCAACTCTGAGATGTATAAGACACTACGTCTGCAGAATCAAATTTTCAGCCAATATTTAATTATTTATATAAAAACATGCATATGTATCTCATTAGTAACTAATTAGTGGGCAATTTTATCTTAGTAAATGGCAAATAACATATATAGCAAATAAATCATTTTTTTATATTATCATAAAAAAGAAGGAGAAACGCTATTTTCTTCTCCATCAGTACAAAACCTCATCTAAACTCATAAAATCCATGAAGGGGTTGTGGGTAGAAATGTCATTCCTGAGTATAACAAAAAATATATTCCTGAGCACAACAAAATATATATATGAACCTAGTTCAATCCAGAAAACTACTTCTCAAATCTGAATTGAGTAAAGAGTATGTGTTTACTCTCTTACTCTTACTCAATGTAATTCTAAAATCTAAATCACAGAAAAAAGGCCAGAAGCACAAATAAAAGAGATATAAATAGTAAATGAAGAAATTAAATTACGAACATTTATACATAATGCGTTCTTATAATTAAAAGACTCTCAAAACTCGACCACAAAACTCTTAGACCTAAAAATACTCACAGCAAAGAACAGGATACAAAGTCAACATTTAATAATCTGTACCTTTTCTGTGTCATAGTTACAAATTATTAAAAATAAATTAAGGAAATTTCATTCACAACTTCAAAACAAAATACCTAATAATTTATGCAAGGAAGATAAAGATGCCTACAGTGGAGTCACTTGGACATTCAATAAGTTGAAGAAGAAAGAGGATGGAAAGACCTACACTCATTAATAGAGCAAGTCATATAGGTACCAGTGTGTTCCAAAATGAAATTCCCATCAATACTCCCATGGCCATTGCTTAAAGAAATGTAAAAACAAGTGAAAATAATTTCACTATCATCAATTGATGCATGTATTCCATAATTAGTTATGCAATGAAATTCCCATCAATACTCCCATGGCCATTGCTTAAAGAAATGTAAAAACAAGTGAAAATAATTTCACTATCATCAATTGATGCATGTATTCCATAATTAGTTATGCAATCAGCTACTCATCTCTTGCTCTGAATTCTTTCACTTCATTGAAAGAATGAAGCATTGTTTGTCCATCACTACAAGAAAATGACATACTGTGCTTAACACAGGCTCTGTTGTGGAGGTTGTTCTCTGTGGGGTTAAGACCCTGTGCGTGTCTGTGGTGAGGCAGCACATTAGGACAGGGGTGTGTGGCATAAAACTTATAATCTTAAGGAGAGGAAAGAGGAAAAGATCATAGACACACAGTTCTCCCCATGAGCACGGTGTTAGTCCCTCAAACCCTCCCAGTGTCCCTGTATTCACATACATTTCACCACTGAAATAGCAGCCTGGAGACCAAGGCTTTATCACATGGGAATTCTGTGGACATTCAAGTTGTCGTATATTGCAGTTCTTGATTGGGGAACACTAAGCTTCACTCAATTCCTTGAATTAAAAGGATAATATGTGAGGATGTCATGGTCTTGACATTTCTCACTGACAAATACTGGGAAGCAGAAACTATGTTTCCTATCTTTCTGTCCAATATCATCCCATTTTCAGTGCCTCTAGTTCAGGTGCCATTGAGAAGACAAATGCTCATTATGAAAGAGCTTTAGTGCTCAACTAATCTGGGGTTTGTCTTAAAGGCTGTGGTCCAGTGTGGAATTGATTGTGAGAGTCCGTAGTGCCACAAAGGCCAGCAACATTTACCCCCTTTGGTTTCAGAACAAGGACATGACCAGTATTTCTGTTGTTCTCTTCATAGACCAAGCTGAGTCCCCTAAGTTTTATGCTTATTGTCAGGAATTGTGGATTCTGAGGTAATGCTACTGTTTAGAGGGTAAAATGTTCTGTTTGTGAAGGTTTTATGTGGACTCAACATTGACTTTGGAGTGAAAAGATGGAGAGACCTGCCCTATCCTCAGTGGTGCCTGTTCATTGAGATCAAACAGAGTAGTGACAGTGCACTGTCCAGATGAAACCTAAAATAAAAGTACAGTTTGATTCCACAGGACGAGCCACAAAATCACGTGGGATACAATAAAATACACTTGGAATTCTTTACTAATTGTAACTGCCATAGGGTGACACAAGAACAGGTGTCCTTGGAGCACCAACTCAAGCCTTTATATGCTGATTTGCATATTGAGACAATTGCCACAGTGCAGATTGCTCAGAGTGTCTTTATAAGCAGCTTGTCAGTCCCCAAATAGCAGCCTCTAGTCACGGTCTCAGAGGTGGGTTCAGCTGTTCTCCAGCTGCGCTTACTGTGTCTCTGGGTTCTAGGTGAGAGGGTACAGTGTTGTAAACATGTCTTGCAGCCCTTGTTATTTTCCATGCTTTATGGCATTTAATTAGTGTTAAGTTTCCATTTTATTTTATAGATTCTCAGAGTATAGTTCGTTACTACTGTTATCCATTCTATATAAATGGTAGTTTTACACTTGGGTGCTTTTAGTATATCTGTGACAGTCAGATATGTTTATCATTCCAGGCACCACTGGTGACATTGTGCTGACCTAGTCTCCATCTTTGTTGCCTTTGTCTAGGGAAGAGGGCCACCAAGTCCTGCAGTGTCATCAAGAGTGTCACTTAGCCGGGCGGTGGTGGCGCACGCCTTTAATCCCAGCACTCGGGAGGCAGAGGCAGGCAGATCTCTGTGAGTTCGAGGCCAGCCTTGTCTACAAGAGCTAGTTCCAGGACAGGCTCCAAAGCTACAGAGAAACCCTGTCTCGAAAAACCAAAAAAAAAAAAAAGAGTGTCACTTAATCTGGCCATAGTTATGTTCACTGATATCAACAAAAACCAGAATATCACCCAAACTCTTTATTTTGTTAACATCCAGCCTTGAATCTGTGGACTTACCATGTTTGTTGGAAGTGAGTCTGGGACAGATTTCAACCTCACCATCCATTCCATTAAAGGCTATTGCTGCTGCAAGCTACTACTGTCAGCAGACTAGGGAGTTTCTTCCCACACAGCTTAACCAAAACTTCCTAGGTTTGCTGCTACTTGAGGATCAGTTTCAATGAGCTATGTCATTCCACACACAAGTAAAACATGAGATTTTAGAACAATTTGTTGTAAAAATTTTGAAGGTATGAAAAAGAGATTTCTTAAACTACTGGGTGTGTTTGTCCCACTGTATTTGCTATATAATTTTTCAGTTTTTTCATTAATAAAGTTTTCTCTATTACTATTTTCAAAGCATGGTTTTTATGTTCAGTAGATGGAGTAGAGAATTACTCAAAATTTATGGGAAAATTTCCTCAATTGTTTAAAATAAGAGTTTAAATATTGAATATTGTTAGTTGTCTTGAAGACACAAGTTGACATCATCAACCTAATGTCACCTTTCCTCTTGTATTTGCTGGAGGTTACAAAGGTTCCTCTTAACTGGATACATACAAGGCTCCTGAAGCAGACTTACTGTTAAGCTTCTGATCTACATCTTTTTGTCCATCACAGAAGCTTATCCATGGGATGGGTCTCACTAGCTTTTCTTTAAGCCTTACCCAGTACTCACAACTTACTCTATTCTGTCTTCCACAACATGGCCACATTCTCTTCTTGACTACTTTCACTATTTGCTATCTTCTTAGATGGAAGAGTACCAAGTCTCACTATATATTCTGAACTGACCTGGAAATTACTACCTAGCACACAGTGACACTGCACCTACAACCCATCAGCCTCTTTACCCTGACTGCTGAATTACAAGTCACCACACCAGGTCCTTTTCATATTCTGGTCATTCTCTCATTGCAGTTGCATGAACTCTAGAGGCCCAAGAGTGTAATCCATGATCATGGAAGCTTTACCCTATAGAAATTCTTCACTTGTACATGAACTTTTTTTGAAGTTTTGTTTTTGTCTCATGTAGAGTGAGAAACCTCAGCAAAATGATCCTTAACAGCATATTCAAGTGCATATGTTTGATGTTTCCATGTTATCAGTTTAGCTCAGGATAGTGAAACTGTACTCTATGATTTTCCTAAAGAGGCTTTCAAAGGTCACAGTCAAGGTATTTTCAGGGCTGCATTTTTATCTGGGTACTCAAAAACTTATCATTGTAAGAGCAATACAACCTTTTATTTTTAATTTGGTCTGACTAAGTGTTCTAAGATTAACTTGACTTTGCCTTTATCTTGACTCAACCACTCATGTGCATGATTAAAAACCTATTTCTCTATGTCCAAATATATTTCACAGTTACTGGTGGGACATGCAATATGGAAAGCAGCAAAGAGTTAGAATTTTCAAGACTGCTACTAGTCAGCATGGACCAGGAGAAGTTGGTTGAATTCCATCTCCTAACACAGAAAAATAAGTATTGCATTCTAATACATATTTAGTCTTTTCAGAAACAAAACTATAGATTGGGACACAGAGAAAAAATTACATTTATTTGATTTCTATTTTTATGATAGCTGAATATATTTCTTTGAACATAAGTGCATTTTTATTATCCATTCATATTTTGATATACATTGGATTGATTTAAATTCTTATCATTGTGAATAGAGCAGTAATAAACATGTGTGTCAAAGTATATCTATTTTGTGACATTTTTTCAGGAATATACCTAGTGCAGGAATAGCTAAATCATATGAAAGTTTTTGTTTTTCTGTGGACCTACATATTGAAGTTCACAGTGGCTGTACCAGTTTTTAGTCCCTCCAGTACCATATACTGCTTGTTCTTTCTGTTAGTCTTTCCATCATTTTTAGTCACTTTTATGATTTCCTTTTAATTTCTTAATCAAATGAAGTAATTTTATTTATTTTTTTGGCTTCTTGTTGTAATAGGAGTGGTGGGCTGCGTCCCTGGCACCCGGCCGCCCGCACGGCTAGCTTTACCCGAAATAATTACACGGAAACTGTATTCTTTTAAACACTTTCTGGCCCATTAGTTTCAGTTTTTTATTGGGTAGCTCTTACATATCCATCTAACCCATTTCTAATAATCTGTGTAACTCCAGGAGCTGGTTTACTAGGAAAGATCTTAACCTGCGTCTGTCTGGAGTGGGAGAATCATGGCGACTCCTTGAGTCAGCTTCTTTCTCCCAGCATTCTGTTTTGTCTACTCCGCCTACCTAATTATATGTCCTATTAAAGGGCCAAGGCAGTCTCTTTATTTAACCAATGAAATTAACACAAAACAGAAGACTCTCCCCCATCAGTTTCTATCTCACTGATAAAACTGAGAAGAATCCACATATTACAGAAGATCATCTAGAAGTCAATAACCAACTCCAGAGGAACCCAGGTTATTTATACTCTGAAACTTTCTTTACCTCCAATCATATCTATTTATTTAGAAGAGAATGGATGACATTTATTCTTTTGTTCTCCATATTTCTATATTGAGGATTGTGGATCTGAAAGCACCAATAAGGCTTTGCTTGGGTGAAGCTGTGTTTCCATGGGGCAAAGACCTCAACTGCATATTTTTGTCTACGGTCTTTATTCTCACAAAATTTCAGGCAATTTTCTATGATATTCCAAAGAAAAGTAACATGGGATTGCAGTTGAACCATTTAAGTAGAGATGTTTGCATTGTAAGCTATAACAATGTATGGGGAGATTGCATACCATTTACACCAGATAAATGACAACATCCTCAGCCCCCGTATTGCTGAGTTTGAGGATGAAATATGTCTTTCCTGGGTCTTCATTCATGGTGGTATCCGTGGAATAGGGTACTGTGTCCAAGAGCTCAATGTCAGCAACATCAGACTTCCTGGCTCCAAACTGGGATCATATTATTCTGTGTTGTTTTCAGCCTGTAGGTTTGTAGTGAGTTCACTTTTAATCATAGCCCAAGAAATCCAAAGCACCAGGATGGAAACTTAGCTTATGGAAACATCCATAATTAAGAACTATTGGGATTTTTATATCACACATTAAGAAACATGGGAATTTTGTTTTTTTAGTCTCCATGCTCTCCCCTTATGTGCTGCAAAAATGCATGTTTAGCTGTGAGAGTACTTGTTTTTGTAAGGCCCCTGTCTCCATGTGTCCAATCTGAATGAGCAGCAGTAAATGACTTTAAAGCACAATTTGAGCTCATGGTAGCTGTCACAAAGCAAAATACAAAGAAAAAAGTATCAAAATCCAGAACACAGCACAACTTATTAGACATTGATTGGAGCAGTTACTCATCTGTCATATTCGTGACCTTGAAATTGGGATCCTCCTTAGTCCACATACTGCTAGTTCCTCTTTTAGGATGGTGTGTTAGCAGTTAAACAGAAAAGATCTGGACAGGCTTTTCAGAAATAATTTAACATTTTGTACATGAAAACGTGATGAATGAAATAATATAATTAATGTAAATTAAAAGGGAAATTCATGTTACATAAATGCATATTTTAGTGTTTCATAATAGTATTTACTTAATGCTGAAACCTTCACATCAAATATCTACTTTGATTTGGATATCAAATGCCATGAGCTGCCTTGTAACCACTTGATTAATCACAAACATTTTTGAAAAATTATTATCCTGAATAGATTAGACTAGGCTAGAACTTGTGCCCCAGGATAGCCTCAGAGTCATAATCTTCCTACTTATGTCTCTTTAGTCCTGGGATTACAGATGAATTTCATCTTCTGTATGGTTTATTTATTTTTCTGATCTCGTACTTTATACATAATACTGGGTTTATATTTTTTTCTTTTATGTACTTTTAGAGTTCACCAACCTGAAGTCCAAGTAGGTTCTGATTTCTGTTATTATTTCTGATTTTCATTCATACTCAAACAATTTTTTCTTATAATGACATCAACCTCTGGTACTGTGGTTTATTGGTTTCAACAAAATTATTGCTTGATAAAGGATTTGCCGTAACACCTTCTGGAGAGGATTTTCCATGTTCAATATGTCAACAAGATCATTTTTACCCACTTTAAATATAGCTGAATTTTAGATTATTCTAGAATATGCATTTCTAAAACAAACACTCTTGGCAGTGTTGGTCTACAGCCACGACTATTTTAAGAAATCCGGTTCATTGTGTTTCCTTTTCCATCTTCTCAATTTTGGAGTCCTCTTTCAGTTTCCCGATGCTGTAGGGAGGATACTTCTTTGTTCCTGCTGGATTTACTTTTGTTTTGAGATGAATACTTCTCTCATCACAATAGATTAATGATTCCCAGGATTTCCCACAGAATGAATTCTTGTCTGATCTTTGTATTTTTGTTCCTTTATTAGTCTGGAAATTGGAGCCCAATGTTCATTCAGCATAAGAGTGACTTTATACATGAGAGATAACAAACCCATTTAGCCTCAAATTGCTCTTTTATGCTTTTTCTCTCTCCACCCATCCTTTCTTTTACTTCTTGTTTTTCTTACTCCAAGTTTCTTTTGTTGTTGTGAATTTTTGAACATATTTTATCATTTCCCTAGTGCTATTAATCTGAGACAGCTTTCCTAACACTTCTTCAAAAGCAAACTGTTTTAAATATGTTTTAGATTTTAACACAGAGCTGTTATCAGAATACCTAATGAATTTCTGTTGGAGAGCAAAATCTGATGTCTTTCAGTGATCATTCAGACTGACTTTGGTGCTATTTTTGCATGTTGATTGTGCCCAGTCACTCACACACACTGCTCAGGCATTTCCTTATGTATATGCTGACTGCTTTGCATGGCCCCTCTAAGCCAACCCAGCTGCTAAGAATTTATAAACCAGATTTTTCATTATGAACAGAACTACAACTGATAGGCAAGGGGGAGTAAGATGGAGTCACAGACCCAGGTTCTCATGCTACTGCTCCTCTGGGTGTCTGGTGAGAAATTTAAAATTGTCATAATCTCTTTAGAGTCACTTCTTTGTATGTAAGAATTTCTGTGTATGCGAGGACATACTAATTCTTACAGTATTGTGTGAGATATACACGGCAAGGTGACATTCCAAGGTCATTAAATGACAAATTTTATCTGTTACTATATTCTGTGATTGCATATTATAAATCTTTATTTTATATTCCTTATTGCAGGTGCCTGTGCAGATATCATGATGACCCAATCTCCATCTTCCATGGCTGTGAGAGCAGGAGAGAAGGTCACCATCAGATGCAAGTCCAGTCAGAGTCTTTTTAACAGTAAAAACCAGAAAAACTACTTGACCTGGTACCAGCAGAAGCCAGGGCAGGCTCCTAAAATGCTAATCGACTATGCATCTACTCTGGAAACTGGGGTCCCTGATCGCTTCATAGGCAGTGGATCTGAGACAGATTTCACTTTAACCATCAGCAGTGTTCAGGCTGAAGATCTGGCAGTTTACTATTGTATGCAATTTTCTGAATTTCCTCGCACAGTGCTTCAGCCTCCAACAAAAACTTCTGAGAGTCTCAGCAGCTGCCTGCACCACAGGCTGCCCTGCACCTGCACACTTCTCCCTTCTGCCTGGGAGACAGTGTGCCTGAAACTCTGACCAAAATGTTTTCAAAGCTGAGCAAGATATAGTGAATTCAATGTCTCTTAATTCTTTGGTATGAAAAATCTGTATGTAAAAATGCAGAAGAGGACTCAGTATTATCTTTTTGTTCCTTCTGTAACACAGTATCACAAACTCTGTTGCTTGAATATGAGGGATTTATCTTTCTGCAGTTTAGAGTTCTGCTACCCATTATGAGACTTTTTGGACTGAAGTGATGATGATGACAAACTGTATTTTGCTAAGGAAACTGTGGGAAAGGTGTTTTGCACTTTTCCAGATTCTAGAGGGTTTTTTTTTATACTTCCTTAGTGGCTTCAATTTCTTCTGTTCTTTTTTCTTTTACATTCTATTACATTTTAGTATTTCTATGTCAATGTGAGTGTGCATTTGTGTGTGTGTGTGCATATTTCTAGGTGCACATGTGACAGGGCCTAGTTGTGGAGATCAAAGAACAGCTTGGGCTTGATTGTCCCTTTTTCCCATGGATTTTGGGTATAAAATCAAATTTGACATCAGGATTGGTGCCAAGTGTATTTTGTATGTGAGCCATCTTGCTGCCCCTTAAAATCTTTTGTTAATTAAATTCTTTATACACAATTTTCTTAAAAGCAATGTTTTCCAATATATCATCTATTTTGACCATAAGTGCTAATCTTCCCCATTTCTCCTTCATTTCCTGCTATCTTTTCTTCCCCAAGTAACCTTCTACTTTTATCTCTCTGTCTCTCATACATACACACAAACATGCCCACACAATCCCACATACACATACACTATAAAAATACTATGCACACATAAAAAATGAAAGATCATTGAATTGTGAGAACCCAGGCAAAATTTAATAAGAGGAATAGATTAATAATGACTACTAGGAAAAGAGATATTAGATGCCCATTGGTGTAAGTCAGAAGCTCCAATACAGTTCAGGAGTAGGAAAACAAATTTAAAAGATCTAACATATGAATAAACTTCAACAAAATGTTAGAAAGCATTTGTTAATAATCATATCTGATCACAATTCAGAAAAAATAATATACATATTATTGGACTAGGTTAAAAAACTATACCCAACTGTCTTTTATTCCACAAGGAGCACTTCTAACTGGTAATGTTACACATGTGCTGAGAGTCAAGTGATGGAAGCAAATCTAACAAGGGAATGGGGGTCCCAAACCAAGCTGGCACAGTTGTGTTGATACCTGTTACATTAGAATCTGAACAGTGGTGAGTCAAGAAGATAAAGACAGCCATAAAGGAAGCAATTAACCAATAACAATTCCAAATGCATACACATGGAATTTTGGGCCACAGTTTTTGTATAACAAACCTGGATAGATGGTGAGACGTTCTGCTGGTAGGAGTTTTCAATCAACCTTAACTGACAGCACTCTATGAGCTTGGCAACATGGAGAAGTCCCTAAAACCCACCCGCCTCTCTAGTGGAAGGCTCCCTGTTCTCTACCTGACCTTACTTGGAACTGTCCCAAATGCCTGACTTATCTCTAGTATGACCATTAATGTAATTCTTGGTAGAAGATTTCTTAGTGTTGTTCAAATGGTAATTAGACAATGAGCTAGGCCCTATTTGATAGGACTGTCCTGCAACCCATGATAACTAAGACTTGTGCTATGAACTTATGGAAGGATTGTGCTGCATAGTGCAAATTGTGTGATAAGTCAACCACTGTCCCCGTCCTTCACATCTCCCCTCTCTGTAACCTGAAGTTCAGAGGCCTCGCAGAAGACTATTTCTGTTGTCCAAAGCTCCAACTTGCTACTTCTGCTCCTTTGTTATTTTTGACTGGTGACCAATGGGCTATTAGGAAAATGCCCTAAACAAACAGGAAAAAGAACATTTATGATAGTGTATTTTAACAAAAACCATTAAGTAATCACATTTTATATTACTTATGAATATGTTCCATAATGTCAGAAGACCATGATTAGCAAGGTTTACTCCAAAGGGGCTTTGTCCTAGGCTACAGAGGAAAAAGAGAAGAATTCATCTTCAGTCACATTGTGTCGATTAGAAGTCTACCTTACATTTTCTTTTTTTTTATTTATTATTTATTTATTTATTAAAGATTTTTGTCTCTTCCCCGCTGCTGCCTCCCACTTCCCTCCCCCTCCCCCAATCAAGTCCCCCTCCCTCGTCAGCCCAAAGAGCGATCAGGGTTCCCCGCCCTGTGGGAAGTCCAAGGACCACCCACCTCCATGCAGATTGGATGCTCACCTAACATTTCTATATGAGAGAAAATCAGCTATTTCTCATGGAATGAGTGGAGGAATATGGACCTTCCTGAGACATCTCAGGAATTAACAGGTAAATTATATAATATCCTCAGGAATTTAAATTACAGTTATAAATTCTATACAGGTAAACAGCAACTTCTCTTGGGCTTTTTCTATTTGATATAAAGTGACAAGTAATGGAGTAGACGAATGTATATAATAATGTAGGCCAGGTATAATAAATGACAGTCCTACTTTTAGGCAAGTCTAAAGTTATAAGTAGTATAAAAAGTTTTAGCTTTTCTGTTGAATAAAAAAATATTATGTCCAATAGAAAAAATGCATAAAATAGAAAGTTTATTTTACAATCACATTTCTAAAAGTAGATAACATAAATGTGAGACAGTAGACCATCAAAGCTATAGTCTATTTGTTTTCAAGAATCTCTCAAAGTCTGTCTTATGCCACATTGTTGGAATGGGCACTGTCCATATAGACACACTCGGTGTCTGCACTATATGCAGCTGCTCAACCATGTGGAAGGTGCAGATGAGATGAGGATACCTGGTTTCTCTTAGCACCAGACATTATGGTAAGAATAAAGAATACAGAGACTTTACTTTGTTTTATTCCCTGGGGCACTTTACAACATTTCACAGTAAAGAAACATGTTACAGGCTACTTAGACCATTTGAAACAGAGATCTCTACAGCAAGAGTCTTCAGTAGGGGGAGGACGGGCATGCAACTTGGGATGAAATTAGCACTATCTGTTTTACATATCCCCGGAACAGTGAGGGAGCTCAGCATTGACATTCAAAGTCAGTCTACCTGCAGCAAGCGTTGTCTAGGATTCACCTTGACAGATGTATGGGGAAAAGGGAACTTCCTAAATGAAATTAAATGCGTGGTTTTCTAAACTTCAGTTTCACACAACAGGTGATGGACACCTCATCGTCTCACTAATGAGACTTGATTATCCCCAAAGGAGTAACTTGATGCATAAAATAACTATGGTGACTTAAAAAAAAGAGCTGCATAGTAAATTTTAACTTTTAGCCACTTTATTTTTTTCTTTTTGTGAATATTAAACTCTCTTTTCATTTTTTCTTTTTACTTTTATTTATTTATTAAAGATTTCTGTCTCTTCCCTGCCACCGCCTCCCATATCCCTCCCCCTTCCCCAATCAACTCCCCCTCTCGCCTGAAGAGCAGACCGGGTTCCCTGCCCTGTGGGAAGTCCAAGGACCTCCCACCTCATTCCAGGTCTAGTAAGGTGAACATCCAAACAGCCTAAGCTCCCACAAAGCCAGTATGTGCAGTAGGATCAAAACCCAGTGCCATTGTTCTTGACTTCTCAGCAGTCCTCATTGTCCACTATGTGAAAAAAGCTGTGTGTAAGTCTTTAGAATTTATTTTACTTTAATAGCAGATTTTGACTTGTAATACATTCCTACTGAAAATGAAATAAATGCATTTCAAAGGTAATACTTGCAAAGTGGGACTTTTCATAAGGGACATGTGAGCGAGTCTTAGTGAACTCATGGTCAAAAGTCATGAAGGATAGCATCTTTTAAATACAAGAAGTGTAATTATTGTCCTAATGTCAATATTTTATAATATTGTCTCTTTATGGGAGTGGAGAGAAAAAACATTATTTTTATTTCTGTGAAACATTTTATAGTTATATTACAAATTATTTAAAAAGAGTGAAGCAGAAGAATTATGGATGCTTTGCAGAATTCATATATACCTTTAATGAAGAGTTGACATTAACACTCATAGACCTCGTCTAGGCCACTGAAAAGAAAAGAAAAAGTACCAGACCCATTGTATGGAGGGAGCATTACGTAGATGGCAAAATAAAGACTAAAAAGAAAAAAAAAAGGAAGAAAGGAGAAGCCGATTCCCCTGATTCACATAAGGATGTCTTAATACTTGTAATGGAAATCTAAGAACATATGAAAAGTCCTGTACACCTTAACCAAGCTGATGTCTATTCAGATATAAAAGGTTGGCTCAAAACCAAAGCTATTAATTTCAATCCAACACTAAGTTCTTATGATACAGAAATCCTGCATTATCTTAGTGAATACAAAACACTCACTTAACCTCATTATAAAATCCCTGAATAGGAATAAACACTTAAGACAGTGTTGGTTTACATTTAGGAATACTTGAAGAATCCCAATTTGTTTTGTTCCCCTCCAATTTCCCCAAATTTAGAATTCATTTTCAGATTGCCTTAAGTTGTGCAGAGGATAAATTTTTATTTTCTGCTGGGTTTGTCTTTGCTTTGAGATTAAAGATTCTCTCATCTCAATTTTCAGTTAATGTTCCCCAGAATTTTTACAGAGTGAATTCTTGGTTGCTCTTTGTATTTATGTCCTTTGTTTAGTTGAGAAACTGAAGTCCAGTGTTTATAAGAATAGATTTAATGTACCCCATTTTCTTTATCCATTCTTCAATTCAGGGGCATATAGGTTGTTTCCATTTTCTGTCTATTGCAAAAATTGTTGCTATGAACATACTTGAGTAAATGTCCCTATGGTGTGAGTGTGCTTCCTTTGGATATATTCCCAAAAATGGTATTGCAGGGGCTGGAGGTCCTAATTTTCTAAGAAACTGCAATTCTTATTTGCACAATAGCTGTACATGTTTGCACTCCCATAATCAATGGAGGAGTGTTCTCCTTATACCAAATCCTCTTTAGCATAAGCTGTCATCAGTGTTCTTGAACTTAGCCATTTTGATTGGTGTAAAATGGCATCTCAGAGTCATTTTAATTTGTGTTTCCCTGATGACTAAAGACTCTGAGCATTTCCTTAAGGGTCTTATGACTATTTGAGATTCTAATGTTGAGAATTGTCTTCTTAGATGAGTACCCAATTTTTAATGGATTTTTGATAGCTTGTAGTTTAGTTTTTCAAGTTCTTTTTTTGTTAAATAAAATAGAGTTTGTTTATTAAGAATAAAAAAATATGACAGAGAATAGGAACAGGCTAGTGATCTGGGGAAAAGCATCCACTCAGAAAGGACTGGGCCACCAGCCTCATGACATTTTTTATAACTCCACACTTTCCTATTTCTACATCACAGGAATGTCTCAGTCACTCTCTGTTTGTTACCCATAACAACAGGTTACAATCTTTCTTGGCCATCTGTTTTTTTTTTTCCTGTCTTAATCTTGATGCATTTCTTTCTACATGACTACTTGGCTGCCTTAGGTGCACTGGTAGAGAAAAAAAACATACACCTATCATTTTCTCAACTTATCTTCAATAAATAAAACTGAAAAACTTGCTAAGAACTGAAAAAATTTTCCCTCAAACAAAGGGAAAACTTTTTATCAGGAATTCTTGACCTTAGCATGGTCACAAAACAGGCTCCAACTCAAGTATGTTGCTAAATAGCTCTGCTGCAGCATTGGAAGCCACAGTACTGCAACAAGCCTTAAAATGTTACAGTTTCCTAAAGCTTGGCTTAAGTCTAGTGGTAAATTAGGTAGATACATTTTTTTCTCTATAGAAAAGAGAAGTCAGGTTAGAATGCAGCATTCTTTTTTTTTATTGAGAAAAGGAAAAAAAACAAGTTTCCACCTCCTCCCAGCCTCCCATTTCCCTCCCCCTCCTCCCACCCTTCCCCCCCTCCTCCAATCCTTCTCCCCCTCCCCCCACTCCTCTCTCCCTCCCTCTCCAGTCCAATGGCCAACTCCAAGCTCCTCCCCCCTCCGTCTATATTTAGGAAGGTGAACATCCAAACTGGCTAGGCTCCCGCAAAGCCAGCACATTAAGTAGGATCAAAACCAACATACAGAATGCAGCATTCTGAATATGAATTTAAGGATTTATGATAAGGCATTATTAAATCTATGTGAAGTCTTTTGTTTTCTGTTTTGGTTTTTGTTTTTTAATATTGTTTGCTTATTTGCTTTGTTTCTTGTAAGGCATCGACTCCCTTGAGGGTATCAGTTATGATTCAAACACAGAAAGATCAAAGTAAATTATTCCAGGTTATTTTTTGTATTGTGAAGGTGGCACGGCCTTAAAAATATTAAATAATTTCAATGTTGTAATTCTTCCCATGAAATGTAAAAATGTTTATTCTATGTTTTCTGAAACTGGATAGTTTCTTTATTTTCTATGTGTCACAAGATAGAGTCAGATTTTTTTCAAGAAATTAAAATACCCTGTTCCCATGAGTGTGAGAAGAAACTTTAGTCCTCCCTTCCCATCATGGCTGAGCATTAAATTGTTACCTATTGTTATGTTAAACTTAATAGCCCCAAACAATGATTTATTAATAGTGTTCTAGATTAAATGTATACCAATAGCTTAGCGAGTAGTTCTGATTCACAGCTTTCTGTGAGGGTATAATCAATATTAGCGAAGGTGGTCATCACCTGAATAACAAACATCATCTGGTTGATGGGGAATGTCCTTCAGCCAATGGCTTTTGAGAGGCTAGATCAGGTTGAAACATGGCAGTGGGGTAGGTGGGCCCCACCTTTTCTTCCCTTTTTTCCTTGCTAATCACACCTGGAAGTCAGAACCCATTTCTATTTACTTGATATGATCTATGAGTTTCATTCTAATACAGAAAAATGTTAGAATACTCTATTCTGTTAGCTTTGGATTATTTGGATTGCTTTCTCCTCATTTGCTGCATTCTGCACCATTTGTTATATATTTTCAGGGCCTCTGGTAAAGCCACCGATGCCAGAAACTCTAAACAAATAGATGACACTTTTGGGACAGCTTTTCAAAAATAAGGATCCACTGCAGAGCCATATATAATAGCTAACAAAGGTCTCCAAAAGATAAACATAAACTAAGGCTCATTACCATAAAGACAGAACTGCAGAAGATACTGTGAAATTACTATGCATATAGAAAAAAGAGAAAGTGATTCAATAATGAAAGCACAGGAATAGTTTTACCGTCATGGGTGGAATAGATGAACAATGATAATCAGGAAAAGAGTCTAGTGTGCCTAACACTATAACAGAAAACTCCAATGTAGATGAGGAGTAGGGAAAAGGAAATCAAACAAGTAAACAAACAAAAGCTTTACCAAGAAACCCAAACAAAATTATAGAAATTGATAAAACATTTCTTAATAACCTTATTTTAGGACAATTCAGCAAATTAAAAATAATATTGTTGCCCTAGATTTAAAAATCATATCCAACTGTCTGTTTTGTCTGTGAAACACATCTAACTGATAATGATACACTTGTGCTGAGAGTCAAGTAATGAAGTAGATCTACCTAGACAATGGGGGCACAAACATAGTTCTGCTGCGATCTGGAACAGCAGAGTACATACAAAGCTTAATCAAAAAGATAAAAGAAGCAATGCAGAAAATGATATACCAAATGTGTACTCAAATTTTGGGACTCAAATTTTATGAAACAAAATAGGATACAGTAGACATAGGAGGTTAGATATGCTCGGATACAACAGAAGATGGTATTTTCTGTATTCCACTCTTTGCATTCAAACTGAAAACTATCAGAGAAACTGTAGAATTGAACAGCATGATAAACAATTGATGAAACAGACATTGAAATGATATCTCATCTATTATGTATATATGTATATACGATTAGAATAAGAACGATTCCTGACAATTATTGCAAATAAAATCTCAGACCACATTGAGAGAAGTGTTCACTATAACCACATAAATTCTAATTTATGGGTAAAAGGTTGGCCCCCTCACATCCATTATATCTAGCTACAAGTCAACACAAAATGTTCAAGAAGTAGAAATGCTATCATCCTCTTCATCAGATCAGAAGACTCATCTAAACACATAATAAAATCTATGAATGGATTATGGGTAGAAGTGTCATTCCTGAGTATAACAACAAATATACGGCACAGTCAGTGGCATCTGCTTCCATGTTTGCAGCTTCTGCTGAAACACTTGACTTCCATAACTAATACTAAGAAACACAAAGTCAAGTGTTCATCTTCTTTCAATACTGAAGCTTGTCTTCATAGAAACAGATGTTTTTAGTTGCACAAAAACTAATTTTTTGCCCCAATGTCTTGATTGAAACCATTTAAAAATTCCACAAACAGAACAAAGACAGAAGATGAATCACATGGCTCTATGAATGATGTGGGGACACAGGAACATCACCACACAGATTGATGAGGGGACACTGTGATGGGTTCTTAGAGGAAGAGTTTACTAAGGTGAGAAAAAAGTATTGGGGCATTGAGGAGATGAATGTCTACAACAACGTGGAATTCCACCTTATGCGGAATGATAAGGCAAATATTTTTGGTAAAGAGAAAGTTGGGAAGGCAGTGTAGGAGTTGAAGATCCTTGGATCAATGAACAGTTGATATGCATACAATCGTCCCAGGAGGAATTACTTCAGAAAATCCTGCTGCTTCCAGTATAAAATGGGAGAGTGTACTAGAGATGTTTCTGGAGCATCTTGAGAGAGCCACTAAAGGAGTAGTGTGAGTGTCAGTTAAAAAAACATACACATAGTCCCCATCCCTGGAACTGCATTGCTGATCCAGAGACCAGATGGCAGCAGAGGTGGTAGAGCATGAAAGAGTCTCAGATGTTGGCAATTCTGAACTAAACATTTTTACTGTGTGTCTGCCAGACAATATTGTAGTAGACTGACAACTCCTTTAACAATGGGCTTTAAAAACTTCGAAAACAAATATGGGATTCTGATTTAAATTTGAGTGACATAGTAAAACAAAATAAAACAAATATGAATATTATATAATAAAAAAATATCATGGTAATTATATTAAGTAAAAACTTGGTTTAAATCAGAAAACTGCTTCTCAAATCTGAAAAGAGAAAAGAGATGTGTTTACTCTCTTACTCTTGTTGAATGTAATTATCAAATCTATGAAACAGAAAAAAGGCAAGAAGCAAAAGTAAAAGAGAAATAAATAGTAAATAAATAATGTAACTGCAAACTTTTATACATAATGTTTTCTTAGCCTTAAAAGACTCTCAAAACTCCACCAGAAAACTCTTAGATCTGAAAATACTTTTAGCAAAGACCAGGATACAAAGTCAACATACTATAATCAGTACCTTTTCTGTTTAATAGTTACAAATTTACTAAGAAAGAAATGAATAAATTCCATTCACACCTTCAAAACAAAATACCTAGAAAACAGTTTAAGCAAGAAAGTTAAAGATGCCTACAGTGGTGTCAGTTGGACATTAAATAACAAAGTTGAAGAAGAAAGAGAATGGAAATATCTCCCACACTCATTAATAGAGCAAATCATATAGGCTGTGGTACCAGAGTGATACAAAAATGCAAACCACATGGGTATTCCCAGGGCCATTGCTTAAAGAGTTGGAAAAACAAGTGAAAATAATTTCACTAACATCACCTGGTGCGTGTTTTTCACAATATTTAGTTGGGAAGTCACTTAAGCATCTCTTGCTCTGAATTTGTTCATTGCATTGAAAGAATAAAGCATGGTCTGTCCATCACTATGAGGAAATGACATACGTAGGCTCTGTTGTGGAGGCTTTTCTCTGTGGGAGTAAGACCCTGTGTGTGTCTGTGGTATGGCAGCACATTAGTACAGGGGTGTATGGAGCAAAACTGAGAACCTACGGAGAGGAAAGAGGAAGAATCACAGACACATAGTTTTCCCCATGATCACAGATTTTGTGACCTCAAACCATCCCAGTGTCCCCGTATTCATATACATTTTACCACTAAAATAACAGCTTGGATATCAAGACTTTACCACATAGGAATTCTGGGGACATTTAAGTTATACTGCAGTCCTTGACTGGGGAGCACTGAGCTTCAGTGAGGATGTCAGTGTCTTAGATATTTCTCCCTGTCAAATACTAGAAAGTAGAAACTCTGACTGTTTTCTCTCATTGTCCAATTTTCAATGCCTCCAGTTCAGGTGCCATTGAGAAGACAAATGCCTATTATGAAAGAGCCTTACTACTCAGCTAACCTGGGGTTATCTTTTTTTGCTGTTATCGTTGAAAAAATTTCTGCCTCCTCCCCGCCTCCCATTTCCCTCCCGCTCCTCCCACCTCTCCTCCCACTCCTCTCCTCCTCTCCCCACTTGTCTCCCCCCTCCCCCAACTCCATTCCCCCTTCCTCTCGAGTATGAAGAGCAGTCCTGATTCCCTGCCCTGTGGGAAGTCCAAGGTCCTCCCCCCTCCATCCAGGTCCAGGATGGTGAGCACCAAAACAGGCTAGGCTCCCACAAAGCCAATTCATACAGTAGGATCAAAACCCAGTGCCATTGTCCTTGGCTTCACAGTCAGCCCTCATTGTCCGCTATGTTCAGAGAGTCTGGTTTTATCCCATGCTTATTCAGTCCCAGTCCAGCTGGGCTTGGTGAGCTCCCAATAGATCAGCGTCACTGTCACAGTGGGTGGGTGCACCCCTCGCGGTCCTGACTTCCTTGCTCATGTTCTCCCTCCTTCTGTTCCTCATTTGGACCTTGGAAGCTCAGTCTGGAGCGCCAATGTGGGTCTCTGTCTCTATCTCTATCCATCGCCAGATGGAGGTTCTATGGTGATATGCAAGATATTCATCAGTATGTCTATAGGATAGGGTCATTTCAGGTTCCCTCTCCTCAGTTGCCCAAGGTACTAGCTGGGGACATCTCCCTGGACTCCAGCGAGCCCCTCTAGAGTCAAGTCACTGGCCAGCCCTAAGATGCCTCCCTTAATTAGGATATATACTTCTCTACTCCCATATCTACCCTTCCTTTATGCCAACCATCCCATTCCCCCAAGCTCCCCCCATCTTCCCCCTCTCACTTGTCTACCTCATTTCCCCTTACCCCCATCCCACCTCACCCCCAAGATCCCAGTTTTTGACCGGCAATCTTGACTACTTCCAATATTCAGGCGGATGACTATATGTTTTTCTTTGGTTTCAACTTCTTATTTAGCTTCTCTAGGATCACTAATTATAGGTTCAATGTCCTATATTTATGGCTAGAAACCAATTATGAGTGAGTACATCACATGTTCATCTTTTTGGGTCTGGGTTACCTCACTCAGGATAGTGTTTTCTATTTCCATTCATTTGCATGCAAAATTTAAGATGCCATTGTTTTTTACCGCTGAGTAGTATTCTAATATGTATATATTCCATACTTTCTTCATCAATTCTTCCATTGAAGGGCATCTAGGTTGTTTCCAAATTCTGGCAATTACAAATAATGCTGCTATGATCATGGTTGAACAAATGCTTTTTGTCATAGGGAATCTCCTGGGTATATTCCCAAGAGTGGTATTACTGGGTCTTAGGGTAGGTTGATCCCGAATTTCCTGAGGAATCGCCACACTGATTTCCAAAGTGGTTGCAC
>NW_004949098.1:14058871-14060257 GCF_000317375.1 Microtus ochrogaster
CATTTATTCAATGTTGCCCTTAATGTCTGTGCTGCTGGGGTTATACCTAGGAAGTGATCTCCTGTGCCCATCTGTTGTAGGGTACTTCCCACTTTCTCTTATATCAGGTTCAGTGTGTTCAGATTGATATTGAGGACTTTGATCCATTTGGACTTGAGTTTTGTGCATGGTGATAGATATGGATCTATTTTCATTTTTCTACAGGTTGACATCCAGTTCTGCCAGCACCATTTGTTGAAGATGCTTTCTTTCTTCCATTGTAAACTTTTAGCTCCTTTATTGAAAATCAGGTGTTCATAGGTTTGTGGGTTAAAATCCGGGTCTTTTGATTTGATTCCATTGGTCGACTTCTCTGTTTTTATGCTAATACCAAGCTATTTTCAATATTGTAGCTCTGTAATAGAGTTTGATGTCAGGGATGGTAATGCCTCCAGAAGTTCCTTTATTGTATAAGATTGTTTTGGCTATCCTGTTTTTTTTTTCATATAAAGTTGATTATTGTCCTCTCAAGATCTGTGAAGAATTTTGATGGGACCTTGATAAGGATTGCACTGAATCTATAACTTGCGCTTGGTAGAATTGCCATTTGTAGTATGTTGATCCTCCCAATCCAAAAGCAAAGGAGATCCTTCCATTTTCTGGTTTCCTCCTCAATTTCATTCTTCAAAGACTTAAAGTTCTTGTCAAATAGATCCTTCACTTACATGGTTAGGGTTACCCCAAGATATTTTATGCTATTTATGGCTATCGTGAAAGGTGATGCTTCTCTCTGCTTCCATATCTTTCGTGTATAGGCGGGCAACTGATTTTTTTTGGAGTTTATTTTGTATCCCGCCACACTACTAAAGGTGTGTATCAGCTGTAGGAGTTCTTTGGTGGAGGTTTTGGGGTCGCTTACGTACACTATCATATCATCTGCAAATAATGAAAGTTTAACTTCTTCTTTTCCAATTCGAATCCCTTTGATCCCCTTATGTTGTCTTATTGCTATTGCTAGAACTTCAAGCACTATATTGAAGAGGTATGGAGAGAGTAGACAACCTTGTCATGTTTCTGATTTTAGTTGGATTGCTTTAAGTTTCTCTCCATTTAATTTGATGTTAGCTGTCAGCTTGCTGTAAATAGCTTTTATTATATTTAGGTATGACACTTTATCCCTAATATCTTCAAGATCTTTATCATAAAAGGGTGTTGAATTTTGTCAGATGCTTTTTCAGCATCTAATGAAATAATCATACAGATTTTTTTCTTTCAGTTTATTTATATGATGGATTACATTGATAGATTTTCGTATATTGAACCAGGCCTGCATCTCTGGGATGAAGCCTACTTGATCATAATGGATAATTTTTCTAATGTGTTCTTGGATTCGGTTTGCCAGTATTT
>NW_004949098.1:14061142-14062630 GCF_000317375.1 Microtus ochrogaster
GTTGTTTCTTTATTTTCATTGAATTCAAGGAAGACTTTAATTTCTTTCTTTATTTCTTTCTTGATCCAGGTGTTGTTCAGTAGTTGACTGTTAAGTTTCCATGAGTTTGTAAGCTTTCTGGGGGTAGCATTTCTGTTGAATTCTAACTTTAATCCTTGGTGATATGATAAGACACAGGAGGTTACGCATATTTTTTGTAACTGTGGAAGTTTGCTTTGTTACCAAGTATGTGGTCAATTTTCGAGAAGGTTCCATGAGCTGCAGAGAAGAAGGTATATTCTTTCCTATTTGTGTGGAATTTTCTATAGATGTCTGTTAAGTCCATTTGATTCATTACCTCCATTAATTCTCTTATTTCTCTGTTATGTTTCTATATGATTGACCTGTCCATTGGTGAGAGAGGAGTGTTGAAGTCTCCTATTATTAGTGTGTGTGGTTTTATGGCTGCCTTGAGTTTTAGTAATGTTTCTTTTACGTACGTGGGTGCTTTTATATTAGGGGTATAGATATCCAGGATTGAGAGTTCATCCTGATGAATTGTTCCTATTATGAGTATAAAATGTGCCTCTCCATCTCTTCTGATTGATTTAAGTTTGAAATCAACTTTGTTAGAAATTAGTATGGCCACACCTGCTTGTTTCTTAGGTCCATTTGCTTGATAAACCTTTTCCCATACCTTTACTCTGAGTAGGTGCCTGTCTTTGTGGTTAAGGTGTGTTGCCTGTAAACAGTAGAATGTTGGATCCTGTTTTCTCATCCAATCTCTTAGCCTGTGCCTTTTTATAGGTGAGTTGAGTCCATTGACATTAATTGATACTAATGACCAGTGGTTGTTAACTCCGGTCACATTTTAGTAGTAGGGTTTGTGTGTTTCCCTTCTTTGATTTGCACTGGTGAAGGGTCTCTAGATGTTTGAGCTATTGTGGTCATTGTTGGACTCCTTGGTTTGTGATTTTCCTTCTATTACATTCTGTAAGGTGGATTTGTGGCTACATATTGTTTAAATTTGTTTTTATCCTGGAAAATTTTGTTTCCTCCATTTATAGTAAAGGAAAGCTTGGCTGGATGTAGCAGCCTGGGCTTGCATCCATGGTCTCTTAGTTTCTGCAGTACATCTATCCAGGACCTTCTGGCTTTCATTGTTTCCATGGAGAAATCAGGTGTAAGTCTGATAGGTTTACCTTTATAAGTAACTTGGCATTTTTCCTTTGCAGCTCTTAATATTCTTTCTTTATTCTTTATGTTTTGTGTTTTGATTATTATATGGTGAGGAGATGTTTTTTTTTTTGGTCCAGTCTATTCGGTGTTCTGTATGATTCTTGAACCTTTAAGGGAATATCTTTCTTTAGGTTGGGAAAGTTTTCTTCTATAATTTTATTAAATATATTTTCTGGACCATTGAGCTGTACTTCTTCTCCTTCTTCTATCCCAATTATTCTTAGGTTTGGTCTTTTTATTGTGTCCCAGATTTCCTGAATGTTTTGTGAT
>NW_004949098.1:14063096-14067212 GCF_000317375.1 Microtus ochrogaster
TTTCGGGATCCCTGGATTCTGGTGATGTCATGTTGCCTTTCTGATTGTTGGAGGAAATCTTGCATTGGCACCTTCCCATCTCTTCCTTCAAATGGAGCCAGGAGAGGCCTGGTTTCTTAGTCCAGTCTTTGCTTTGACTGACTCTCTGGGTGTATCTCTTCAGTGTAGAAGCAGGAACCGTCCTGTCCAGATGGAGCTCCTCAGCACTGAAACATTGACGCCTGGTATTCCAGTGGCCCACGGACCAAAGGGAGAACTTGAGGGGCAGGGTGGGGATGAGTAGAACCCAGGACACCCTGCCGCAAAAGCTGAAGGTGTGCGTGCTCCCTTTCGGGGGGTCCCTGAGGCCCGCCCGCAGGCAGGCACTCATTGCTCTGGGTGGGCAGCCCCAGTGTAGGAGCAGAAAACTGTTCCCAAGCAAAGGACCCAGCAGAAAACCCACAATTTTCTTAAATTCTATGTTTTTCTAATATTTCTTATGTTTTGTTTATGTACACTAATCTTCCCCACTTTTCATCCCTTTCCTGCTATCTTTTTCCCTAGGTCTCCTTCAACCTTTATCTCTCTGTCTGTGTCAAAATACAAACACACTCACCCAATATATGCATATACATACACAGATAACACATATACTGAAATACACATATGCACATATCCACATACATGATATTTATATAATGCATACACATGAAATTTATATACCCAGAATCCACACACGTAGGATCTGCAAATGAAAAAAAAATGTGATAATTCTTGTCCTTGTTGTTGGGGCCATATCTCCCTCTGAATTCTCCACATCTTATTTCCAGATGTGAAAACTGATAAACTTTCCATCACAATAGTGTCGAATATAGTTTTGTGACAGCAGATGCTACTTTTCAGTATTAACGTTTTATATCAATTGATAAAGCTTGATGGTTTTAGAAGGGAATATTTTGTTTTTTCATGTAAAAACAATATACTAACTAATCAACAAGTGTGTTACAGATTACATACAACTGCTGGAGATCTCCCAAAGCCTTAAAACTGAGTAGTTCACTGATTAATTCTGGCCAGTAAACCCTTGGGTATAAGCTGACAAATTTAGAAGAGTCTCAACTAAACCATAAGGGGAGTTTAAGCCAAGAGTTATGAATTGTAACACAGGAATTCAAGATCCTTAAAAGTTAAGTTGCACTGTATGCATAGTAAAATAAAAATCTTCAGGCTGAGAGATAGCTCAATGGTTAAGAGCACTGACTGCTCATCCACAGGACCCAGGTTCAATTCTCAGCACCTGCATGGTAGCTCATAATTTTCTGTAACACCAGTTCCAGAGAATCAGACATGCAAAATAACAACGCACTTAAAATAAAAATAAATCATTAAAGAAGAAAAAAATAAAAACAAATATTAAGTGAAAAATGACATCCTCAAAGGATCATAATTCTCACAAGGATTCAACTCAAAGATCTGAATTAGGTAAATTTCTGGGTGAATATTTCAAAAGCATACTCATAAAATGGTGACTCACTGGAAAAGATACAATGAAAAAAATTATTCTTTCAAGGCTGTAATGAAGAAAGCTAGTGATATTATCCAAAGATAAGCAAAATGGATAAAATAATCAGTTACACAGCAGAAAATAGTGAGTCAGGTGAAACAACACAATTGAAGTGCTGGGAATTAAAATTTCAATGTATCAAATACAAAACACAGATCAAAGAACTTATCAACATGCTCAATAAAACAGAAAAAATAGTATCCTGGATCAATTTTGTAGCAGATGAAATAGTATTAGAAATCACTATATAAGAAATGAGATATCTGGATGGAGGGAGTCACTATGGGGTTAGGGAGAAATGTGGTGCTAGAAAAATTCCCTAGAATCCACACTTATGACCCCAGCTAAGACTCTGAGCAGTAATGGCGTGATTTATGAGCTCAATGCTTGTAATCTGAGCAGGTGGTGTCTGGTTCATCTCAGGTTCTCATGGGTTACAGTCAAGGTGTTATCAAGGCTACATTCTTGTTTGGATACTCAAAAACATCTCATTGTAAGACAACTATGGTTGTTGGTAAAAACATTTTTCTTTTTTTTTTATTATTTGGTCTCACTAAGTTTCCCAAGATTGCCTTGACATTTCCAAGGTCCTGACTCAGAGACTCAAGTGCCAGGATTAGACACATAATCCACCCTGGTCAATGACTGCCACAGTTACTGATGCAATATGCAGGAAGGAAAGCATCATGGATGTAGAGTATTTCAAGACTACTGTATTTATTTATTTATTTATTAAAGATTTCTGTCTCTTCCCCGCCACCGCCTCCCATTTCCCTCCCCCTTGCCAATCAAGTCCCCCTCCCTTGTCAGCCCAAAGAGCAATCAGGGTTCCCTGCCCTGTGGGAAGTCCAAAGACCACCCACCTCCATCCAGGTCTAGTAAGGTGAGCATCCAAACTGCCTAGGCTCCCACAAAGCCAGTACATGCAGTAGGATCAAAAACCCATTGCCATTGTTCTTGAGTTCTGAGTAGTCCTCATTGTCCACTATGTTTAGCAAGTCCGGTTTTATCCCAGGCTTTTTCAGACCCAGGCCAGCTGGCCTTGGTGAGTTCCCAATAGAACATCCCCATTGTCTCAGTATGTGTGTGCACCCCTCTCGGTCCTGAGTTCCTTGCTTGTGCTCTCTCTCCTTCTGCTCCTGATTTGGACCTTGAGATTTCTGCCCGGTGCTCCAATGTGGGTCTCTGTCTCTGTCTCCTTTCATCGCCTGATGAAGGCTAATATTCAGGAGGATGCCTATATGTTTTTCTTTGGGTTCTCCTTCTTATTTAGCTTCTCTAGGATCACGAATTATAGGCTCAATGTCCTTTATTTATGGCTAGAAACCAATTATGAGTGAGTACATCATATGTTCCTCTTTTTGGGTCTGGCTTACCTCACTCAGGATAGTGTTTTCTATTTCCATCCATTTGCCTGCAAAATTCAAGAAGTCCTTATTTTTTACTGCCGAGTAGTACTCTAATATGTATATATTCCATGCTTTCTTCATCCATTCTTCCATTGAAGGGCATCTAGGTTGTTTCCAGGTTCTGGCAATTACAAACATTGCTGCTATGAACATAGTTGAGCATATACTTTGGTTGTATGATAGGGCATCTCTTGTGTATATTCCCAAGAGTGGTATTGCTAATCAAGACTACTATTAATAAGCCTGGATGAGAAGTTGGCTAAATTTCAAATCTAAAGACAGATAAGTAAGTATTATATTTATATATGTAATGCATCTTTCTAAAAACATATATATGTATGTATATATAGCCACAGGTAAAAATTCATACATTTATGTGATTTCTATTTTTATGAGAGCTGAGTAAATTTCTTTGCATATATGTCCCCTTTTTATTATCCATTTATAGGTTGGTAGACAATGAGTCGACTTAAATTCTGACTATTGTGAATAGTGTAGCCATAGACATGGTTGTGGAAGTATATGTATTTTATGTGATATCCACATGGTCAGGAATATTTCTAGTGGACCTGTACACGGAAGTTCACCTTGAGCGTACCAGTTTGTACTCACTCCAGCAGCACACACTTCTTGTTCTTTATGTTCTGTCTTCCCATCGTTTATAGTCATTTTCATGATTTTCTATTAAATCATTATTTGAATGAAGTGATCTTATGTCTTCACTTTGGTTTCTATCTCAAGACCAAACTGAGAAGAATACAGAAGACACAAAACATCTTGTAGCAGTCACTAACCAATTTCAGAAGAACACAGATTATGGATACTCTGGAACTTCCTCTATTTCCAATAATATCTACTTATTTTGAATAATTAGATAATGTTTATTCTTCTACTGCTTATCTCCATTGTAGTAATAAGAGCGGTGGGCTGTGTCCCGCCACCCAGCTAGCTTTATCCGAAATAATTACACGGACACTGTATTCTTTTAAACACTGCTTGGTCCATTCTCTTCTAGGCTAATTCTCACATATTAATTTAGCCCATTTCTAATCATCTGTGTGTAGCACCCTAAGGTGCACTTACCGGGAAGATTCTAGCCTACGTCCATCCTGGGTTGGAGCTTCATCGCGTGTGCCTCAGAGAGCAGAGCTCTCACCTCTGCCC
>NW_004949098.1:14067312-14074424 GCF_000317375.1 Microtus ochrogaster
CTCCCTGGTAAGCCATCTTGTGGGCTACAGCAGATTATTAGAGATGGGCTAGTCCAGGTGCGAGAGTTAGCCTAGAAGAGGCTAGATAGAAATGGCTAAGCAGTGATTAAATGAATACAGTGTCTGTGTAATTATTTTGGGGCATAAGCTGGCCGTGCGGGCAGCGAGGTGCTGGGAAGGCAGCTCCGCCACTCCTATTACTACAGATATCAGCCACTCTCACATGCTGTCATTCAGTTTGCTTCCTCTTTTGCTGAGTGGTTTGTCTGGGCCACTAGAAAGCAGTCTAGTTTCTTCAATTTTGTAAACAATGCCTTTGCTCTGAGAAATGAGCTGCATCAGACAAGCAGGGGAAGAACAAGCTAGGATCATTAGGACTCTATGTCCCTGCTGCTTTGGTATTGGCTAATAACTTTAAAAGTATTATAATCACAACAATAATAATAGTTTTACAGATAAAGACCATGTTGTTTTAGAATATATTGGGAGATCATGTCTAAATCTTTTTTATTAAGAATTTTATTACAAATGAGGGCAGAAGGAGGGAGAACATGAACAAGGAAGTCAGGACAGCAAGGGGTGCACCAACCCACTGAGATGGTGGGGCTGATCTATTGGGAGCTCACCAAGGCCAGCTGGACTGTGACTGAAAAAGCATGGGATGAAACCAGACTCTCTGAACATGGCAGACAATGAGGGCTGATGAGAAGCCAAGGACAATGACACTGAGGTTTGATCCTACTGCATGTAGTGGCTTTGTGGGAGCCTAGCCTGTTTGGATGCTCACCTTCCCAGACCTGGATGAAGGGGGGAGGTCCTTGGACTTCCCACAGGACAGGGAACCCTGACTGCTCTTTGGACTGGAGAGGGAGGGGGAGAGGAGGGAAGAGGGGAGTGGGGAAGGGGGAAGGAAAAGGGAGGTGGGGAGGAGGTGGAAATTTTTAATAAAAAATGCAAAAAAAGAATTTTATTACAATTTTTTCTCACAACAACCCTTTATTTTACATACATTATAAAAAACTTCTTTGGGCAATACAATTTCTCTAGATAGTCCTGACTATTCTTGAATTCTCTATGTGGACCAGGCTGTTCTCAGTCTCACTGAGATCTTTCTCAGTTTAAAAATTACATTTTAAATATCAATGACCATGCCATTACATATCTGAATGTGTTTGTAGGTATGATAGTTATCTCTTCACAATTGTAGAAATCTTTGGGGACATCATGATGATCCAGTCTCCATCCTCTATGGCTGTGTCAGCAGGAAAGAGTTTCCATCAACTCTCACTCCAGGCAGAATGATGTTTTGCAAAGTCTGTTTCACAGCAATATCCAAAGAATCATTTGGCCTTGCACCATCATAAACCTGGGCAGGCCCCTAAACTGTTGATTCTTTTGGCATCCACATGGGTATCTGGAGTTCATTACCATTTCACAGGCAATCGATCTGGGTCAGATTTCACTATCACCATCAGCAATGTCCATGCTGAATACCTGAAACATTATTGCTATCAGCTACATTACAACTCTTCTCCCACAAGGTTTTACTGTCTAATACAAAGCTCCTATCTGAAGTTCAACATCTGTGTGTACCACACAGCCATGAATACTTTCTTCATCTCCCTTCCAGCCAGTATGCCTGGCACATTGATGAGCAAATTTCTATCATCCCACAGTTTATTAATAAGCACAGTGCTTCTAAGATTCATTAAGTACAATGTAGTTAAGTTCTATGAGTAATTGCTATTTCTTCTTCAAAAATTTACCACAGTTTCTGGCTTGAACTAAAGAAATTTATCATTTTTGTAGTTCTGGAATTCAGAGGTTCAACACAAGACTCAATTACTGGAAATTAAGATGTTGGAAGCCTGTAATTCCATGTCAAGGCTTTAAGATGAATTAATTTTAATGTATATGGGTGCTTTGCTGTATGCTTATTGTGTACCTGATGCATACAGTTTCTACCAAAGCCAGAAGAACATTTTAAGTTCCCTGGAACTGGAGTAAGAAATAGTAGTGAACTGAAATTTAGGTCCTGGGAATTGATCCTGTGTACCAGGAAGAGCAATCAATACTGTTAACTGCTGAGACATCACTCTAGTTCCTATGTTTCCATAATTAGGATCGAGAAGACACTATATTTTTAATTTTTGTTTTTAAGCTATTGGTGGGCTCCTCACTCTCACAATTGTACTGTTCTTCTTCATTATATTATTTTCTGGGTAAACTTTTGCCTAATTTCATCTAATTGCCAGTACTAGCTACTATCTCATATAGAGCAGAAGGTTTGGCCTCATTAAAGAAGTGAAATAGTATTATGGAATAGAGAATTATGTTGTTAACGTCATATAAATTATATCATCTGTGCATGTTGATGTAGTAGGAGAGAGCAGTGTGTGTCTTTTTTATACATTTGAGTTATATATTTGAGATCGTGTCTGACTCTGTTCTTGTGTAGCATGGACTGTTCAGCAAGGATTGGATGAAAATCCCTCTTCCTACTGCCTTAACCTCTATAGCAAATGATCAGATTGTAGGCGATGGTCAACAAGATGAGCAGATATATAATTCTTAAAACCTCAATATGTTGCAGATAAATAATGATTATTATTTTGGGGAAATATCATAGCAGGAAAATAGGAATAGCAGCCAAAAAGGTTATTGCTGCATGTCTCAAATCAGCAGTCATCCTACCAAAAAACTCAATGAAATTGAAGTGAAAATAAATTACAATCCCATCTACATACCACATTGTGGAGTTCTATATATGCATTTGATTGTGTGCATAAATTAAACATACTTTAACAGAGCTTGGATCTGACACTATTTCCAATTGATAACTGTAGGAGAAGCTATGTCCTGTAGGCTTCTTCAGTTGAGGGATAAAGGAGTAATAGTTTGTGAAGAGAAGAAGGTGAACTATAGAGCCACTCTGTTCATGTATACAGCAGAGAGTATCACCATCAGCTGAAAGGTCAATGTTTTCTACACAGAGCTCTAACAGCAAGATATTTAGCCTGATACTGACAAAAGCAGAGTCAGGCCTTTCATCTGTTCATCTAGTCATAGACCAGGCATCTTTCCTGGTCCAGTGGCCGTGGGTCTAGGACAGAGTTCATTCTCACTACCATCAGCACTCAGACAGGTTATTAATCTGCCCATTGTTATAGTGTCTTCTTCAGTATTTCAGCCTGAATCACAAACTCCATTTAGAGCTCAGCCTGTTAGGCAGTGTCTGAAGCAGCATTTTCCCTCTCTCTACACAGCCTGTTATTCAAACAATGTCCTCTCTGCCCAAGGACCTGTATGCTGCACCTGATACCTTATTAGGATTGAAGGTCCAAGAGAGCATTCAGTGCTAAAGTATGCTTTAATCATTTTTAAGATACTAATCCCAATTAATATTTGTATAGCATGCTTTTAAGACTGAATTGTTACGACTCTTCTAATTTTTATGGCTGTGCTGCTTAGAAGAACAAGTAGTTTGGAAACAGTCCAGGAATGCTTCCTTCATATTAGTCATCCATTTCTAAATATTGTGTGTCTTGGACCTCAGGACAAGCTCAATTAAGATATAAATTAATAAGGTAAGCATGGTTTTAAACATTCCAAATCCATCATCTATAACTATTCATTACATCAAATCCTTTTTGTATATTGAGCCTTTCTGCTTTTCTTTGAGCTAATATCCAGGTTCTAATGGCTTCTGTGATTAGATTAGATCCATTCAGATAATTTCTCCCTTAATGTCACCATTTGTCATTATAGCTACAATTACACCTGCCATTATATCTGCTTATAGATGGAACTTGATGACTGTCCCAGAAAGGCAAAATCAAATACTTCATATTATGTGGGTCCTAGATACAAATCTATAGATGTGAGTTTATATCCTTGAAGAACTTCAGAAATGAGTAAAGTGGAATGGGACCACAGAGGAGGGTGAAGTTATAACAACAGAGCTAATAGGACATAGGCAAAAAAAATGGAGAAATGGGAAAAAGTGATAGGAGATGAATCTAAGTGATGTAGAGACAGGGAGGTAATACAGAAGGAGCAGATAGGATATGGGACAGATAACCCTAAGGATGTTTGGGAAAATTATAAGGAGATGAATACTTTTATGTTTAGCTGATATTACATATATAATATACATAAGTAAATATACATACATAAACATGAATTTGAATAGAGCTACACTAATGTGCTTGTAATGGTACTACTAAGAGCCACAGACAATCTAACAGAAATTTCAGTTAAAAATATGGGTGAACTCACCTGACCTACAATGCATTTTAGGCCTAGAGAGTCCCAATTCACTGTTTGCTATTGTAGTTGTCCTTGGTTTTCACTCAGGATTTGAAGGTAAATAAAACCCTTTTTAAATACACCACATATTTTGTTCACAGGAATTTGAAGAATCTGTCAGAAATTGACTTGGAAGACACTTCCATGAGAACTACTTCATCCACTTTGTAAGTTTCAATATAAGGTACTCAGGGTGAAACAACATTTCTTTTTGACTCCAAAGTCAATGATCCACAACCATGAAGGATTCAGAAAGATATCATGAATGTTGCAGTAGTTGCTAATTTGTATTATCAGTGAACAATAATAATGGCCTGTTTGGATGTAAGGTTTGCTCAGTAGGACAGTATTTATGCCTGGTATTGTTAAACAAGGCAAGTTCTTGTGACTGGAGGTTTCATGGACCCTCGAAGAAAACCCACAAGATCTGTTTTCCTAAGCCAATGTAAGTATTCTAAATAATTATGACTGTACCAACATACAACTGCTGTTCTCACTCCTCACCAAAGAATCTTATCTTTTAAATAGTAAGAAAGAATTTTAGACATTGTACTTTTTCAATCTGCAGAGCATAGATGGCCACGAGTTGGCCAGCTACCATTGATAAAGCAAATGCACCAGGGATAAAAATTTGGCATGCATGAAAAGCAGTAACTAAGGACAATCAGACTTTTCCTATTAGACATTAAAGAAAATGGATTTTTGTCCTTTTAGTTTTCATGTTTTCCCTTACATACTGTGAAAACACATGTTAAACTGCAGGAGTCTTTGGATTTATAAGACCCCAGTCTCCATGTGTCCAAACTGAAATAGCAGCAGTAAATGATATAAAAGCACAATCTGAGTTCATCATAGCTATAACAAAGCAAAATACAAAGTTTATCAAAGATAGAGAGCACAGACCAACCTGTTAGACATTGATAGGGGCAGGTCCTCATTTCTCATGTTCTTGTCCTTGAGATTGGGAACATCCTTAAGTTTTCATTCTCTGTCTCTCATGCATATACATTTACCTTAGGCCTCCACATACCCTCTATATTCTGCCTTTTCTCCTATTCCTTGCCTTCTGCTCATCCAGGGAAAAACAAACATGCTTTGTGCTGAGAACTAATCTTTTGGGTTCTGAGCCTATACTTTTCCTTTCACACAGAACAAAAAAAAATCTCCATAATACTCAATAAAATGGAAGAATTTATATCCTGTATAAAGACTGAAATTGATAAAAAAACATAGCTTTGAAACATCATTGGTTAAAAAATATATGATGATTATAATGTCAAAGAATTTTAGCATATGATGAAGACACAAATACTAAGAAGCATAAATGAAAAAATGCATTTAGCTACCCAGGTAGTGATCACTGGAGAGTTATCTCTCCATGTTGTAGATAGTGCTTATTCTGTAAAAAAAAATGCAAAATACAGAATAAATATTAAAATATGCAATGGTAAGGTGATAAGTCAACTATAAAGACAAACAAATGAGAATGACTCCTGAACTCTCATTCAAATCCTTAAAGACTGAAAAAGCATGGAACAATCTATTTCAGAAATATGCAGGAATAATTGAGCTAAGTTCAGCAAAATTGTATTTTAAATTTAGGGAGAAATAAAGACATTACAAGAAAATCACAAGTTATGGCAGTTCATGATGATGAAAATAGCACTTTGGAGAATACAACAGTAATACTATGTACATAGAAAAAGAAAGATCATCTCAATCAGGAGAGCACAGAAAAATCATACTTTCAACAGAGAACTAGATGAATAATTATTATCAGGAAAGGAGATTTCAGCATGTCCACCACTATAAGCCAGGAACTCCAATGTAGTTGAGCATTAGGGCAGAGGAAGATAAATCAACATTCTATTACATTAAGAATCCTCAACAAAATTATATAAATTAATAAACATTTATTAATAACCTTCTGTGTTCCCATTTCTCAAGAATGACACACATATTTTTAGACTAGATTGAAAATATATTCAACTGCTTCTTTTATTCAACCACAAGTACCTGTTAACTATACACATGTGCTGAGAGTCAAATGTTGAAAGTAAATCTTCTGAGAGAACGGGGGTCCAAAACCAAGCTGGAAGAATTATGCCTGTAGCACAAATTCCAAATGGTTTAATTAATAAAAACTGGGAGTCAGCTATCAGGGATGAAAGGTGAAGGATTAGAGAAGCAGAATGATCAGCCTTTAGAGTTCTTACCTCTACCAATACTCAGATGAAAGGAGTGATCCTGTCTTCAGACTGCCTCTTCAGATTGTATTCTCAGACTGACTGCTCAGACTGACTGCTCAGATTGAATTCCTGAGCTCCTGTCTCCTCTCTTTGTGTTCCTCTCTATGCCGAGCCATATCACTCCTGTCTCCACCTCCCTAGTGTTGAGGTTAAAGGCATGTGATGCCAAGTGCTGGGATCACTTTTGTGTGAGATGTTTTTCTTTTAGACTGAATCAATTTTGTGTATCCCTGGGTCGCCTTGTATTAACAGAGATCTGTCTGCCTCTGTGTTCCCGAAAGCTGGAATTAAAGGTGTGTGCCACCAATGTCTAGCCTCTGTGGTTAACAATTGTGGCTAATTCTGCACTCTGATATTCAGGCAAGCTTTATTTGTTAATGCACAAATAATATCACCACATATGGTAAAAACTATTACATTAGAATCTGAACAGTGCTGAATTAATGGGCCAAGGCAGCCATAAAGAAAATAAGTCACAGGCCCGGCGATGGTGGCGCACGCCTTTAATCTCAGCACTCGGGAGGCAGAGGCAGGTGGATCTCTGTGAGTTCGAGA
>NW_004949098.1:14074524-14086523 GCF_000317375.1 Microtus ochrogaster
ATTCTGTTCTGTTTACTCCTCCCACCTATGTTTTAACCTATCAGGGCAAGCAGCTTCTTTATTTAATTAACCAATGACCTTCCTCCATCACTCCATACTGAGCACGGTGGACCAGAAAGAACAATTAAGATTTTTCCAGAAGGAAGCTGTGTTTCATGGGGCAGAAAGCTCAGCTTTAACTTATTGATCTATTTTTCTTCCTCTCAAAGAACTGAAAGCTATTTTCTATGATGTTATAGAGGTAAACAACATGTGATAACAGTTGCACCATCTAAGTAGGGACATTTGCATTTTATGCTATAGTATTGTATGTGGAGATTGTATGATGACAATCTTAGCCTCGATTCTGATGATTTAGAGAATGAAATATGACTTCCATGGGCCTTTCTTCACAGTGGTGTCCATAGAAGTGGATTACTGTGTTGCATGAAATCAGAGTTGTCAACATCAGACTTTCTGGCTCCAAACTTGGGAGCAAATTAAGCTGTGTTGTTTATAGTCAGGAGCTTGTAGTTTGTTCACTTTTTTTAGAGGGGCCACAGCAAGACTGAGACTGTGACATTTTTATTGAGAACAATCAAATTTTTTATCAGAAACAACGTATAGTCACAATTGTCAGGATCAATACACTTGCCAGGATACAATGAAATTTTCAAGCAATATCAGGTATACAATGTTAATATCTAAGACCAACTGTCCTGTTGAGAATCCAAGCTTCCTTGACTTCTTTTTTTTTCACTTTTAATCATAGCCCAAGGAATCTAATGCATCAGGACTGAAACTTGATTTGTTGTAAAAGCACTAACTAAGGACTGTCTTTTTTTTTCTATTATGCACAAAAGAACATGGGAATTTTATCCCTTTAGTCTCTATGTTCTCCATTTACATACTGTGAAAACACAAAGACAGAAGTCTTTGAATTTGTAAAACCCATGTCTCCATGTTTTCAATCGGAATAAGCAGCAGTCAATGACATGAAATCACAATATGAACCACTGCCGCTGTAACAAAGTATGTACAAAGTTTGTCTAAGCTAGAGGGCACAGCACAAATTGTTAGACATTGACTCGGGCAGTTTCTCATCTCTCACATTCTTGACCTTGATATTCAGAACTTCCTTATTCCACATACAGCTTGTCTGTCTGTTATGATGGGGGTAAGCAGTTTACAAAAGAGATCTGAATATGCTTATTAGAAATAATTAAAAATTTTGCACATAAAATATAGATGTATAAAATTATATAATAAATATAAAATAAATGTGAAATTCATTAACTTAAATGTATATTTAATTTTCAATAGTACTCTTGTCTTAATGCTAAAATCTCAGTGTCAGTTAACTACTTTGCTTTGGATATCAAGCACTTGAGTTATATTGTAATTCCTTGATAAATGACATACATTTTGAGAGGTTATCACCATGCATAGAGTAGACTGACCTGGAATTTGTACCCTAGGCTGACCTCAAATTCAGAGTTCTGCTCTTTATGCCTCTCCCTTTCTGGGATTACAGATATGATCTCTATTAATTGCCATGATAGTTTACTTTTTCATTTTTCTGTTTCTTACACTTTACACAACATATTGGGTTTGTAATTTATTTCTTATATGCACTTTCAGAGTTCACAAGTCTAAATCCAGTCATGGTATTGATTTCTGTTAGTGCTATAGATTTTCATTCATACTCAAACATTATTGTCTTAGGATGGCAACCGTCTCTGATGTTGTGGTCTATTGGTTTCTGGAAAATTAATACTTGATTTAGCATAGATTTACCTCTTGCTAGAGAGCTTTTACTTGTTTACTATGTCAATAGCACCATTTTATCCAGTTTTAGTACTGCTAATTTAAAGATTACTCCAGAATATGAGTTTATGGACTGAACTTCCTTGACAGTGTTGATCTACAGCCATAACTACTTGAAGAAATCTAGTTTGTTTTGTTCCACTCCCTCTTTCCCAAATTCAGTGTCCTCTTTCAGTTCCCTGAAATTGTGTGAAGGATACTTATTAGTTTCTGCTGGGTTTGCCTTTGCTTTGAGATTAAAGCTCTCATTCTAATCTTAAATTAATGTTCCCCAGAATTTCTATAGAGTGAATTCTGAGCTGCTTTGAATCTCTGTTCCTTGTGTAGCTAAGAAACTGGAGCTCATTGTTCATTGTCTTCAGTATAAGAGTAAATTTACAGATGGGAGATAAACAAATTTAGCCTCAATACACACTTTCTCTACATTTCCTAATTTTCTACCTCCACTCCTTCTTTTTTCTAGTTTATATTTTCTCACTCTAGGTTTCTTTTGCTGTTGTGAATTTTTATTTTATTATATACCTAGTACTGTTAATATGAGATGAATTTCCAAACACTGCTGTAAAAGCAAACTGACTTAAATATGTAAGACATTTTAGCCTAAAGTTGATATTAGAACACCTCATTGATTTCTGTCTGTGAGAGCAGTATGTTGATCTCTTTCAGGGATTTCTCACACTACCCACGACTGTATTTTTGCCTGCTGATTGATACCAGTCACTCACACATACTGTCCAGACATTTCTTCATGTATTTGATTACTGCTTTACATGAGAAACTCCAGCCCAGCCCAGCTGCTCAGAATGTATAAAGCAGGCCTTTTTGGAAAGAACTGAGTTACATCAGGAAGGCAGAGGGAACAATATGGAGTCACAGACCCAAATACTCATGTCTTTGCTGCTCTGGGTGTCAGGTGAGAAATTTAAGTGTATTATAATCTTTTTGGAGTCACTTCTTTGTACAAAAGAAATTTACAATATGCACTAGAACACTATTTCTTACACTACTGTAAAAGATATATACTCTGACAATGACATTATGAGGCTATAAAATGACAAATTTATTCTGTATTAAATTCTGTGTGTTTTTTTATTACTTATGACCATTTGTTTTCCTGATTGCAGGTGCCTGTGCAGATATCACAATGACCCAGTCTCCATCTTCCTTGGCTGCGTCAGTAGGAGAGAAGATCACTATCAGCTGCAGGGCCAGTCAGAGTCTTTACAACAGTAATAGCAAGAAGAACTATTTGTACTGGTACCAGCAGAAACCAGGACAGGCTCCTAAACTACTAATCTACTGGGCATCCACTCGGCACACTGGGGTCCCTGATCGCTTCACAGGCAGTGGATCTGAGACAGATTTCACTCTCACCATCAGCAGTGTCCAGGCTGAAGACCTGGCAGATTATTACTGCCAGCAGGGGTATAGCTTTCCTCCCACAGTGCTTCAGCCTCCAACAATAACCTCTTCTGAGAGTCTCACCATCTGCCTTCATCATGCACAGCCCTGGTCCTTTACACTTCCCCTTCCGCCTTAGAGTCAGTGTTTCTGAAACTCTGATGAAAAAGTTTGCAGAGCTCAGCAAACTGTAATGCGTTCAATGTCTCTTTTGTTTTTGGTATGAAAGTTTTATACAAAACTGCAAAGGAGAACTAAGTTACCACAAGCTCTGTTTCTTGAATATATGAGGTCTTTAGCCTTTTATACTTCTGGGGTTCCAGTGTCAATCAGAAGACTCTATGGGCTGAAGTGATGATGACTACAAGCTGTATTTCATTTTGGAAGCTCTAGGGAAAAGTGTTCCCTGCATTTATCGATTTTAAAAGGCTTCTTACTTCCTTACTGGTGTTTATTTCTTCTGTTTTTTTCTTTAACTTTTTACTGTGTTCTAGTGAGTTAAGTACCTTTCTCTGTGACCATGAGATTGTACATTTCTGTGTCTGTATGTATGTGTGTGTGTATTTATAGATGTACAGCTGACATGGTGTAGATATGGAGGTTAGAGGACAGCCTGGACTTGATCTTGTCTTTGTCATTTGGGTTCTGGGATTCAAATTGAGGTTTGATATCAGGCTTGCTGTCAAGTGTCTTTGACATGTGAGTCACCTTGCTGACCCTTAAAATCTTTTATTGATTTAAATTTATTGTACATAATTTTCTTAAAGGCAAGATTTTTCCAGTATATCATATATTTTGACCATATGTACTTAACCTTCCTCATTTCTCCTTCCCTTTCCTGCAATCTTTTCTTCCAGAGTATCTTCTAATTTTATCTCTGTCTGTCATATTATATGCACTCCCATGCCCACACATCCATGCTCATACACACGTGCCCACACACGCACACCCACATACACACGTATGTACACTTATACACAGAGATACACATATATCCACATACACACACACATACACACACAGGAACATACGCAAACTCATACAGAAATACACACACATACACACATAGCCTTTGCAGATTCTAAATAGTGGATTCTAAGTATGAAAAGGAAGGAAATTGTGGAATATGTTGCCTTTGTTTTGGGGATCACATCTCCTCCTGAAGACTCTGTATCTGACTCCCAATTGTGGAGACAAAGGCACCTTCCTGCACTCTAATGTTGATATAATATTGTATCAGTAAATCCTGCCTTCAAGTATTTATATGTCATATCAATTAATAAGGCTCAATTTTAAGGGGTATATATTGTTATCCCATGTATAAAATATTCTAACTATGTCCACATCCTAATTAAGAAACTTATCCTATTTTGAAGATATGTCATGGAACTAGTTTGTTACAAATTGCATAAAATTAATGGAGATTTCCAAATACCTTAAAGCAGACTGCTTCTGGTCAGTGAGACCTTGAATATAGTTTGCTACATTTAGAAATGACTCAAATAAATGAAAAGAGGTACTTAACCCTACAGATATGAATTATAATACACAAACATAAGATCATGAAAAATCAAACCAAAATTATACACCAAAGGATCTTAATTCACTCAAGGATTCAACTCAAAGATCAGAAATGGGTATTATATTGAGTGATGATTTAAAAACATATTCAAAAAGTAGTTAACTACCACAACAGATACAAACAAAATATTTATTCAGCCAAGGATGTACTGAGAAAGGCTAGGAAAACATAGGAAAACACAAACAAGATGGAGAAAATAATCAGCAACATGGCAGAATAAGTGAACAAGTGAAAATCACAATTAAAATGTTAGTATAATTTCAGTGTATCAAATACAGCACACAGTGAAGGGACACCTATAAGTGCAAGCATGTAGCTCTGGTAGGCCTTGCCCTTTCTCCCCATTTGCCTCTACCTCTGCTAAAACTATTAGATTACATTCCTGAAGCAAGACACAAGATCTATTTGCTTATATGGAAAATCCTTCAATCAGAGGCTATCAAGGTCCAACTCTTAAAGCACCAAAATCCAGGAATCAAAGTCCTCATTGGCTCACCTAATTAACATACCCACTAAAATTAAACATCTCATCTTAACACTGAGTTTCTGCCTTCATAAAACTACCATTTTCTATACGCTTTATCTGTCTCTCTTTATTTACATGCAGTCCTTTTTAATCCATGAAAAATACTCCTACCCCCTTTCCATTACAATCCCATTTTCACTCTTCCTCTATATTCTGCCTTTTCTCTTATTCCTTGCCTTCTGCCCATCCAGGGAAAAACAAACATATGCTTTGTGCTGAGAACTAATCTTTTGGGTTCTGAGCCTATACTTTTCTTTTCACACAGAACAAAAAAAAAATCTCCATAAGACTCAATAAAATGGAAGAAAGTATATCTTGTATAAAGACTGAAATTGATAAAAAAAACCATAGCTTTGAAACATCATTGGTTAAAAAAATATGATGATTATAATGTCAAAGAATTCTAGCATATGATGAAGACACAAATACTAAGAAGCATAAGATATAGAAGAGCTGAAAAAACTAAAGACATAGAGTATATTGAATAAAGAAAGAATAGGAAAAATCATATTTAGAAAAATAATAGTAAATGAAAAAAAGCACTTAGCTACCCAGATAGCGATCACTGGAGAGTTATCTCTCCATGTTGTAGATTGTGTTTATTCTGTAAAAAAATGCAAAATACACAATAAATATCAAAATATGCAATGGTAAGGTGCTAAGTCAACTATAAAGACAAACAAATGAGAATGACTCCTGAACTCTCATTCAAATCCTTAAAGACTGAAAAAGCATGGAACAATCTTTTTCAGAAATATGCAGTAATAATTGAGCTAAGTTCAGCAAAATTGTATTTTAAATTTAGGGAGAAATAAAGACATTGCAAGAAAAATCACAGGTTATGGCAGTTCATGATGATGAAAATAGCACTTTAGAGAATACAACAGTAATACTATTTACATAGAAAAAGAAAGATCATCTCAATCAGGAGAACACAGAAAAATCATACTTTCAACAGAGAACTAAATGAATAATTATTTCCAGGAAAGGAGATATCAGCATGTCCAAAACTATAAGCCAGGAACTCCAATGTAGTTGAGCATTAGGGCAGAGGAAGATAAATCAACATTCTATTACATTAAGAATCCTCAAAAAATTATAGAAATTAATAAACATTTATTAATAACCTCATGTGATCCCATTTCTCAAGAATGACACACATATTTTTAGACTAGATTGAAAATATTTTCAACTGTTTCGTTTATTCAACCACAAGTACCTGTTAACTATACACATGTGCTGAGAGTCAAATGTTGAAAGTAAATCTTCTGAGAGAACGAGGGTCCAAACCCAAGCTGGCTTAATTATGCTTGTAGCACAAATTCCAAATGGTCTTAATTAATAAAATCTTGGAGTCAGCTATCAGGGATGAAAGGTGAAGGAATAGAGAAGCAGAATGGTCAGCCATTAGAGTTCTTACCTCTACCAACACTCAGATCAAAGGGGTGATCCTGTCTTCAGACTGCCTCTTCAGATTGTATTCTCAGACTGACTGCTCAGACTAACTGCTCAGATTGAATTCCTGAGCTCCTGTCTCCTCTCTTTGTTTTCCTCTCTCAGCCATATCACTCCTCTCTCCACCTCCCTAGTGTTGAGGTTAAAGGCATGTGATGCCAAGTGCTGGGATCACTTTTGTGTGAGCTGTTTTTCTTTTAGACTGAATCAATTTTGTGTATCCCTGGGTCGCCTTGTATTAACAGAGATCTGTCTGCCTCTGTGTTCCCGAAAGCTGGAATTAAAGGTGTGTGCCATCAATGTCTAGCCACTGTGGTTAACAATTGTGGCTAATTCTGCACTCTGATATTCAGTCAAGCTTTATTTGTTAATGCACAAAAATATCACCACATATGGTAAAAACTATTACATAGAATCTGAAAAGTGCTGAATTAATGGGCCAAGGCAGCCATAAAGAAAATAAGTCACGAAAAGTTCCAAATATGTACTCATTGACTTTGGACTACAGTGTTATAAGACAAACCTAGATAGATGCTGGGAGGCCCTGTTGGTCAGATGTTGCAATCTACCATGCTCTGACAGATCTCTTGAAGCTTGGAAACATGGAGGATCCCTCCCCCAACAACCCTCCCTGGTGGAAGACACTCTGTTCTCTACCTGGCTTTATTTGGAAACTGTCTCTAGGCCCGAATGCCTTCATTAATCTTAATTTTCTTTCTGAGATGGGAGTAAAAAAATATTTTCAGTTTTTTATTGTACAACATTTCAAACTTATAATACAAATATTTTTTAAAAAGTGAAGCACAAGGTATTTGGCAGAATTATGGTGACCCTTTAATGAAGAAATAACATTAACACCCCCGAAACTGTTCCATGTGAAAGAAAAGAAAGGAATACAACCAGACTTCATTTGGGGAGACAGGATTATCCAGATATCAAAATCAAGATTCAAAAGGAAAAAAATACAGAGATAAAAGATGAATTTTCTTTATTAACACAAGGACCTCCTAATTCTTGAAAATGAAATCTAAGAATACAATAAGAGGAGTGTAAACTGTAACCAAATTGTTTTCTATGCAGGAATGAAAGCATGGCTCAAACCCAAAAATATTAACTCCAACTCAGTACAAAGTGCTTCAAAAGCAGAAATCCTGTCATCATCTTGGTAAGTATAGTACACTCATTTAAACTCAGGATAAATCCCAGAATGAGCCAGCAGTAGAAGGATGCTTTCTGAATATAGTTACAAATGTAGGACACATTAACTGGTATGTGCAGCCCTGTATGCAGGTTCTGATGGAAAAAGGAAGAATACTTGGTTTCTGTTGTCAGTACCCAAAGAGACAATGTCAGCTATTCATTTTCTTTCAAAATTGAAGCATGCAATCAAGGAGACAGATGTTTTTTGATGACATAGTATGCTGATCCTTAGCAAGACCACCATGATTGAAAACATCAATAAATCTCCAAACAGTGCACAGACAGCTGATGGCTCACACTGTTCTGGAATGACATGGAGGCACAGGAGCAATGTGATGGGTTCTTTGAGGAAGTCTTCACTGATGTGAAACCCAAGTACTGGCTGAGATGAATGTCTTCAACAACCTGAGAGTTCACTCGGTGTGTTGGATTATGTCAAATTTCTCCTTGATGATGGATGAGGATGTTAAGAAGGTATGAAAGAGTTGAATAAACCTTGGATTAATGGCCAGCCTATAGACATGCAAAGGTCCTGGTTGGCAAATTTCAGAAAGGTCTGCTGACTTCAGTTTGAAATGAGAGAGTACATAAGAGAGGCTTACACAACTTCATGTCCTTGAAGCATTTCCAGAGAGCTATGGAAGCTATGTGGGTGTCAGCTCAGAACCAAAGATCTAGGTCCCTATCCATGGAACTTCATTATTAATCCAGAGTTGAGGGGCCTTTTAGTAACAGAGGTTGTGGAGAATGAGAGAATGATAAATCTGGACAATTCTCAGACAAGCTGTTTTTATTGTTTGTCTCTTGGACAGTGTTGTAATTGATTGACAAGACAGTTACATGGGATTAAAAAAAACAACAATGAAACAAAGACGGGTTTCTGAAAGAAATTTTTAATAACACTGCATAATAATTTAAAGCAAAAACCAAAATAATAAATGATAGAAACATTCTTATAATTATACTAAGTAGGAAAAAACAGAGCACTGCTTCACAATTTTGAAATGAGAGAAGTGCACAAGTCCAATCTCACTCTTATACAGAGAAATGCACAAACCTGACTGAGAAAAAATGCAAAAAGTCAAATGAGCACAATGCATTCTTAATCTTAAAGATTCTCAGAATTCAATCAGAATTGTTAGTCCTGAAAATTCTATCACTAAAGGACAGGATATAAACCAAGAGCACTATATAAAGTCAACAGACAAAAGTCAGTAGATTTTCTGTGTAAAAGTAACAAACTTCCTAAGAAAGAAGACAAGAGTGAATTTCATTCAAAACTTCAAAACAAAATAAAAAAAAATAAAATAAAACAAATAAAATAAAAATAAAACAAGTTAAAGATCCATACATGAAATCATTGGGATGTTAAATAATGAACTTGTAGAAGACAAAGGATGGAAGAATCTTTAACATTCACTAATAGAGAATGTCCTGCAGGATGTGATAACAGTGTGACACATGAATTCAATCCACATCATTATCCCAGGGACACTGCTCAGAGAGCTGGAAAAACAATGGTGAAAAGTCACCACATTACCATCCATGAAAGTGCGTGTTGCAGTGCTCAGCTGCACAATAACATAAGCATCTCTTGGTTTGAATTACATTGAAAGTGTGAAGCCTGGTGTGCCTCCCTGTTTCAATCACTAGAAAAAAAGGAGATAATAAGTTTACTATTTGCTCATTAGGATGTTCTGCTCCATGGCAGTAAGGCCCTGTGTGCAGCTGTGGTGAGGCATTGAGACAGGAGTTTTTGAAGCAAACTAAGAACTTTGTGGAGATGAAAAAGGGGGAGATCACAGTCACACAGTTCTCCCAAGAACACAGAGTTAGTGACTTCAAACCTTCCTAGCAGACCTGTAATTATACATGTTTCAGCACCAAAAATACAACATCCTGGAGACTAAGGCTACAGGATCCTGGGCCTTCTGGGTACAGTCAATCTGCAGTGTACTTCGGTCCTTGATTGGAGAATACTGATCCTCCCTCAGTCCCTTCAAGTAAAATGAAACTATTCAAGGATACAGGGTCTGAGACATTTCAGACTGTCAAACACCTGGAAACAGAAATGTCTGCCTTTTCCTCACATTGTCAGTACCTCCAGTTCAGGTACCACAGAGAAGGGAAATGTTGGTTATGTAAAAGCATCACTTCCTAGGTGACATGACGTTTTACGTAAACGCTATAGTCCTAGGTGGAATTCTGAGTATGCTGAGTGTCCAGAAGGACACAAGCCTAGCATCATTATCTGCTTTGTGATTCACAGTAGGGGAATTGTCAGGGTATTTGTCACTGTCCAAAGACCAAGCTGGGAGTCCAAAACTGGAAACCTAGTGCAACAGTCACAAATGTGGTACATAAACATACATGCAGACAAAACACATATATACATAGAATAAATAAAAATATATCTTTTTAAAAAGTTTAATTTTTTTTATTACCTGATTTATAGTGTCAAGGTTTAAGGGCTAGAGGAAATATTTGTATGACATGAAATAAGGATTGTTCTTGGTGTAAATTTTGTATCTCTTCTTTAGAATGGCTCTTTTAGCTTATGACCTTGTTCTTTGTATCCATGTTTCAGAATAAACATTAGAGAATCCAAGAGTTAAGAAAGTTTAATTCTTTTCCAGAATGAATCCCCTTGATCTTCTTTTGTTGTATAATTGCTCTAGCCAGAATTTAAGAACTATGTTGAATAAATATGGAGAGAATGGACAGGCTTGTCTTGTTCCTGATTTTAGTGGGATTGCTTTAAATTTCTCTCCATTTAATTGGATGTGGGCTGTCAGCTTGCTTTATATTGCTTTTATTATGTTTAGAAATGTTCCTTGTATTCCTGATCTCTCCATGACCTTTATCTTAAAGGGGTGTTGGATTTTGTCAAATGATTTTTTGACATCTAATTAGATGATTATATTTTTTCTTTCAGTTTATTTATATGGTGAATGGCATAGACAGATTTTAATATGTTGAACCATCCCTACATTTCTGGGATGAAGTTAAACTTTTGTTATTTGTACTTTATACGGCAGTATATATAAGTGATGCCAAAAACTCAACAAGGGAACTTCGACAATGATAAATCACTTCAGTAATGTGGTAGGATACAAGATCAATTAAAAAATCAGTAGCAATCCCAGATAAAATTGATAAGGAAACTGAGAAATAAATCAGAGAAACATCACCATTCACAATAGCCATATCACATAAAATATCTTGAGGCAACCCTAACTAAAGAAGTTAAAGAACTGTTTAACAGATACTTTAATCTTTGAAGAAAGAAATTGAAGAAGACACTAGAAAATGAAAAGATCACTCATATTCTCATATAAGTAGGATAAACCTGCAAACAACTCTCATTCCCCTCATCCAAAGATTGGATAAAGAAAATGTTGCACATTTACACATTAGGATTTTTCTCAGAGGTTAAAAAAAGACATCTTGAAATTTGCAAGCAAATGGATGGAAATACAAAAAAAAATTGAGTCTGGTAACCCAGTTGCAGAAAGATGAACATGGTATGTACTCAATCATAAGTGGATAATAGCAGTAAAGCAAAGGATATTGAGGCTACAGTTCAGGATCCTAGAGAAGATAAGTAGCAAGGTGAACACTAAGAAAAACATACATAAATCCACCTGGAAAGGGGAATTAGACAAGTTCGACTGACAAAACTGGAACATGGGGCTGGGGTTAGCATGGGGGACAGAGGGGGAAGATGAGGGGAGAAGGGGAGGCAGGACAGGAGGAGAACTTGAGGTAATGGGATATTCAGATGGAGGAAGGACAGAGATGAGAACAAGTAAACAGATATTTTGATTGAGGGAGCCATTATGGGGTTAGCAAGAAAACTGGTGGTAGAAATTCCCAAGAATTCACAAGGATGATCCAGCTAAAACAATAGAGGAGAGGGTGCCTGAACTAGCCTCTTTCTTCTTCTTCTTCTTCTTCTTCTTCTTCTTCTTCTTCTTCTTCTTCTTCTTCTTCTTCTTCTTCTTCTTCTTCTTCTTCTTCTTCTTCCTC
>NW_004949098.1:14088228-14095819 GCF_000317375.1 Microtus ochrogaster
CATTGACTTTGGACTACAGTGTTATAAGACAAACCTAGATAGATGCTGGGAGGCCCTGTTGGTCAGATGTTGCAATCTACCATGCTCTGACAGATCTCTTGAAGCTTTGAAACCTGGAGAATCCCTCCCCCAGCAATCCTCCCTGGTGGAAGACACTCTGTTCTCTACCTGGCTTTATTTGGAAACTGTCTCTAGGTCTGAATGCCTTCATTAATCTTAATTTTCTTTCTGGGATGGGAGTAAAAAAATATTTTCAGTTTTTTAATGTACAACATTTCAAAATTATAATACACATATTTTTTAAAAAGTGAAGCATAAGGTATTCAGCAGAATTATGGTGACCCTTTAATGAAGAAATAACATTAACACCCCCGAAACTGTTCCATGTGAAAGAAAAGAAAGGAATACAACCAGACTTCATTTGGGGAGACAGGATTATCCAGATATCAAAATCAAGATTCAAAAGGAAAAAAATACAGAGATAAAAGATGAATTTTCTTTATTAACACAAGGACCTCCTAATTCTTGAAAATGAAATCTAAGAATACAATAAGAGGAGTGTAAACTGTAACCAAATTGTTTTCTATGCAGGAATGAAAGCATGGCTCAAACCCAAAAATATTAACTCCAACTCAGTACAAAGTGCTTCAAAAGCAGAAATCCTGTCATCATCTTGGTAAGTATAGTACACTCATTTAAACTCAGGATAAATCCCAGAATGAGCCAGCAGTAGAAGGATGCTTTCTGAATATAGTTACAAATGTAGGACACATTAACTGGTATGTGCAGCCCTGTATGCAGGTTCTGATGGAAAAAGGAAGAATACTTGGTTTCTGTTGTCAGTACCCAAAGAGACAATGTCAGCTATTCATTTTCTTTCAAAATTGAAGCATGCAATCAAGGAGACAGATGTTTTTTGATGACATAGTATGCTGATCCTTAGCAAGACCACCATGATTGAAAACATCAATAAATCTCCAAACAGTGCACAGACAGCTGATGGCTCACACTGTTCTGGAATGACATGGAGGCACAGGAGCAATGTGATGGGTTCTTTGAGGAAGTCTTCACTGATGTGAAACCCAAGTACTGGCTGAGATGAATGTCTTCAACAACCTGAGAGTTCACTTGGTGCGTTGGATTATGTCGACTTTCTTCTTGATGATGGATGAGGATGTTAAGAAGGTGTGAAGGAGTTGAAAAACCTTGGATTAATGGCCAGACTATACACATGCAAAGGTCCTGGGTGGCTAATTTCAGAAAGGTCTGCTGCCTTCAATTCGAAATGAGAGAGTACACAAGAGAGGCTTACACAACTTCATGTCCCTGAAGCATTTCCAGAGAGCTATGGAGGCTATGTGGGTATCAGCTCAGAACCAAAGATCTAGGTCCCTATCCATGTAACTTCATTATTGATCCAGAGTCCAGGGACCTTTTAGCAACAGAGGTTGTAGAGTTTGAGAAAATGATAGATCTGGACAATTCTCAGACAAGCTGTTTTTATTGTTTGTCTCTTGGACAGTGTTGTAATTGATTGACAAGACAGTTACATGGGATTAAAAAAACAATGAAACAAAGATGGGTTTCTGAAAGAAATTTGTAATAACACTGCATAATAATTTAAAGCAAAAACCAAAATTGAAATGAGAGAAGGGCACAAGTCCAATCTCACTCTTATTCAGAGAAATGCACAAACCTGACTGAGAAAAAATGCAAAAAGTCAAATGAGCACAATACATTCTTAATCTTAAAGACTCTCAGAATTCAATCAGAATTGTTAATCCTGAAAATTCTATCACTAAAGGACAGGATATAAACCACGAGCACTATATAAAGTCAACAGACAAAAGTCAGTAGATTTTCTGTGTAAAAGTAACAAACTTCCTAAGAAAGAAGTAAGGAGTGAATTCCATTCACAACTTCAAAACAAAATGCCTAGGAACCAATTAAAAAAAACAAGTTAAAGATCCATTCATGAAATCATTGGGATGTTAAATAATGAAGTTATAAAAGACAGAAGATGGAAAAATCTTTAACATTCACTAATAGAGAATTCCTGTAGGATGTGATAACAGTGTGACACAAGAATTCAATCCACATCATTATTTCAGGGGCACTTGATAAAAACAATGGTGAAAATCATCACATTACCATCCGTGGAAGTGAGTGTTACAGTGCTCTGCTGCGCAATGACTTAAGCATCTCTTGCTTTGGATTACATTGAAAGTGTGAAGCCTGGTGTGCCTCCCTGTTTCAATCACTAGATAATGAGTTTAATATTTGCTCATTAGGATGTTCTGCTCAATGGGAGTAAGGCTCTGTGTGCAGTTGTTTTGAGGCATCGGGACACGAGTATTTGAAGCAAAGCTAAGATCTTTGTGGAGAGGAAAGAGGAGGAGATCACAGTCACACAGTTCTCCCAAGAACACAGAGTTAGTGACTTCAAACCTTCCTAGCAGACCTGTAATTACACATATTTCACCACCAAAAATAAAAACAACATCCTGGAGACTAAGGCTTTACCAAATGGGCCTTCTGGGTACAGTCAAGCTGCAGTGTACTTCTGTCCTTGATTGGAGAATACTGAGCTTCACACAGTCCCTTCAAGTATAAGAAAAATATTCAAGAATAGAGGGTCTGAGACATTTCAGACTGTCAAATACCTAGAAACAGAAATGTTCGCCTTCTCCTCACATTGTCAGAACATGCAGTTTAGGTGCCATAGAGAAGGGAAATGTTGGTTATGTAAAAGCCTCACTTCCTAGCTGACATCAAGTTTTACTTAAACGCTATAGTCCTAGGTGGAATTCTGAGTATACTGAATATCCAAAGGGACACAAGCCTAGCAGCATTATCTGCTTTGTGTTTCACAGTAGGGGAATTATCAGAGTATTTGTCAAGGTCCACAGACAAAGCTGGGAGTCCTAAACTGGATGCTGATGGACAGGATCTGTGGATTCTGATGGGTTACTGCTTACAAGATAAAATGTTCCCCTGCTTGTGAAGGCTTCATGTGGATTCAGCATTTGCTTTGGAGTGAAGAAGAGAAAGATCAGGCTTGTTCTCAGTGATGCCTGTTCATTCTAAACTTAGGTTTCTATTGTCCTTCATTTCATGATAACATCTCACTGCTTCTGCTCCTAATGATGTTTACTTTAAAGCTTCTTAATGGAGCCAACATACCCTCTCATTGGAACCATGGCATTCTTTTTTCCCAATAATATTAAATCTAATTGTTTTCTATTGTTGAGAAGTATCACAAAGAAAAAGATGTATTTGTTGTTGTTGTTGTTATGAGATAAAAAAAAAAAACTAATTTAGGCTAGAGAGATGGATCAGTGGATAAGAGCCCTTGCTTGTCTTACAGAGGACATAGGTTCAATTCTCTACATCCATACAGCAGTTCACAGCCATTTGTCACAATATTTCCAGGTGACTCAATGCCCTTTTCTGGAAACCTAGTTCAACAGTCACCAATGTGGTACATGGACATACATGCAGACAAACACACACACACACACACACACACACACACACACACACACATATATATAGAATAAATACAAATATATCTTTTTAAAAAGTTTAATTATTTTGATTACCTGATGTATAGTGTCAAGGTTTAAGGGCTTGAAGAAATATTTGTATGACATGAAATAAGGATTGTTCTTGGTGTAAATTTTGTATCTCTTCATTAAAACAGCTCTTTTAACTTATGACCTTGTTCTTTGTATCCATGTTTCAGAATAAACATTAGAGAATCCAAGAGTTAAGAAAATTTAATTATTTTCCAAAATGAATCCCCTTGATCTTCTTTTGCTGTATAATTGCTCTAGCCAGAATTTAAAAACTATGTTGAATAAATATGGAGAGAGTGGACAGGCTTGTCTTGTTCCTGATTTTAGTGGGATTGCTTTAACTTTCTCTCCATTTAATTGGATGTGGGCTGTAAGCTTGCTTTATATTGCTTTTATTATGTTTAGAAATGTTCCTTGTATTCCTGATCTCTCCATGACCTTTATCATAAAGGGATGCTGGATTTTGTCAAATGATTTTTTGACATCTAATTAGATGATTATATTTTTTCTTTCAGTTTATTTATATGGTGAATGGCATAGACAGATTTTAATATGTTGAACCATCCCTGCATTTCTGGGATGAAGTTAAACTTTTGTTATTTGCAGTTTATATGGCAGTATATATAAGTGATGCCAAAAACTCAACAAGGGAACTTCAACAATGATAAATCACTTCAGTGATGTGGTAGGATACAAGATCAATTAAAAAAATCAGTAGCAATCCTAAATAAAATTGATAAGGAAACTGAGAAATAAATCAGTGAAACATCACCATTCACAACAGCCATATCACATAAAATATCTTGAGGCAATGCTAACCAAAGAAGTTAAAGAACTGTTTAACACATACTTTAATCTTTGAAGAAAGAAATTGAAGAAGACACTAGAAAATGAAAAGATCACTCATATTCTCATATAAGTAGGATAAACCTGCAAACAACTCTCATTCCCCTCATCCAAAGATTGGATAAAGAAAATGTTGCACATTTACACATTAGGATTTTTCTCAGAGGTTAAAAAAAAGACATCTTGAAATTTGCAAGTGGGTGGAAATACAAAAAAGAAAATCGAGTCTGGTAACCCAGATGCAGAAAGATGAACATGGTATGTACTCACTCATAAGTGGATAATAGCAGTAAAGCAAAGGATATTGAGGCTACAGTTCAGGATCCTAGAGAAGATAAGTAACAAGGTGAACACTAAGAAAAACATACATAAATCCACCTGGAAAGGGGAATTAGACAAGTTCGACTGACAAAACTGGAACATGGGGCTGGGGTTAGCATGGGGGACAGAGGGGGAAGATGAGGGGAGAAGGGGAGGTGGGAGGAGAACTTGAAGAAATGGGGTAGTCTAGGTAGAGGAAGGACAGAGATGAGAGCAAGGAAACAGATATTTTGATTGAGGGAGCCATTATGGGGTTAGCAAGAAAACTGGGGGTAGAAATTCCCAAGAATTCACAAGGATGATCCAACTAAAACAATAGAGGAGATGGTGCATGAACTGGCCTTGCTCTGTAGTTAGACTAATCAATATCTTTCTTCTTCTACTCTTCTATAAAATATTTATTTATTTCTGACATAATTGATTTTTTTTCCACTCAAAAATTTACACTTCCTCCCCTCCTCCCATTCCCCTCCTACTCCCCCACTCACCTTCCTCCCTCCCCCTCCCTCCTTGTTCTTTGAGAAAATCAACAAGATTGACAAGCCCCTATCCAAACTAATCAAAAGGAAGAGAGAGAACATGCAAATTAGCAAGATCAGAAAAAATGAAAAGGGGGACATAAGAACAGACACTGAGAAAATTCAGAGAATCATTAGATCTTACTACAAAGGCCTATATGCCACAAAGTTGGAAAAGTAAAAGAAATGGACTTATTTTTAGATAAATACCATATACCAAAATTAAATCAAGACCAGGTGAACAATTGAAATAGAACTATGAGTCATGAGGATATAGAAGCTGTCATAAAAAAACCTCCCGACCAAAATAAATAAATAAATAGAAGGCCAGGACCAAATGGTTTTAATGCAGAATTTTGCCAGAACTTACAAGAAGAGCTGATACCTATAATAATAATATATAGAAATTATATATTAATATATATATAATAAATAGAAACAGAAGAGTCACTGCCAAAATCTTTTTATGAAGCTACAGTTACTGTGATACCAAAACCACACAAAGATTCAACCAAGATAGAGAATTACATATCAACCTCGCTCATGAACATTGATTCAAAAATTCTCAATAAAATACTGGCAAACCGAATCCAAGAACAAATCAATATCTTAAATATCACCATAGAATCTTCATCCAGTAATTGATGGAAACAGAGGCAAAGACCTGCATCATAGCACTGCACTGAGCTCCCAAAGTCCTTTTGAAGAAAGGGAGGAGTGAGAATATGAGCAAAGATGTCAAAGCCATGATGAATACACTCACTGAAACAGTTTACCTGAACTAATGGGAGCTCACTAACTCCAGCTGGACAGGGAAGGAAACAGCAAAGGTCCAAACTAGTCCCTCTGAATGTGGGTGACAGTTGTATGGCTGTGGCAGGCTGTGGGGCCACTGGCAGTGTCACCAGAATTTACATCTACAGCTTGTACTGGTTTTGTTTGGAACTTATTATTATTAAATGAATACCTCACCAGGCTATATATGGTAGAGAGAACCTTGAACTTTATCCAAATCAATGTGCCTTACCATTTCTGAGTAGTGGGTGAATGCTGGGGTGGGGGTATTAGGTGGGGGGAGGGGGAGAAAGAGATGGAGTGGGAACTGGAACTGGTATGTAAAATGAAAAAAAGTTTGTTTTCTCTTTAAAATAAATAGAAAAGTTTAATTCTTATTGATCACAGTGCTTCTGTAACCCACATTCTTTACATCAGTGCAGTGACAGTGCAAACAGAACCTCAGAATAACAGAATCTAATAATTACAAAAGGCCAGTAAAAGAAACTAGCTGGGAATTCTTTGCTAATCCTGACTGCCATAGGGTGACACAAGAGCAGGTGTCCTTCGAGCACCAGGTCAAATTTTCTAGCTTATTTGCACATTGATACTTTAGGTGAAGTGAAAATCACTCAAATCACCTTTAAAAGAAGTTTTCCAGTGCCCAGGAAGCAGCCTATATTCCAGGTCTCAACGATGGGGTCAACTTCTCTCCTGTTGTAGGTTTTGTGTTCCAGGTGAGAGGGTACATTGTTGGGGAAAACTATCGTAGACCTTGCTGTTTTTCATACCTTAATGTCCTGGTCATTGAAATTATGGCATCTAAGTAGTGCTAAATTTCCATTTTATTTTATGGCTTCTCAGTTGTAACTTATGACTGTTGTTAATGTTTCTACATCCATGATACATTTACAGCAGAATGCTTTCAATACTACTGTGTCAGCATGGTGTGCTTTCATTCCAGCCTCCACTATTGACATTATGCTTACCTGGTCTCTAGCTTTGATGTCTGTGTCTCTAAGACAAAGGGCTACTCCTCCAGGATCAGCAAGAATGTCACTGAATATGGCATTAGTTACATGCACTGGTCCCAACAGAAACCAGGACCACCCCCAAACTCCTCATGTATGGTGCATCTAACCTAGAATCTGGGGTTCCTGGCCAGGTTCAGTGGAAGTGGTTCTGGGACAGACCTCACCCTATACATTCTTGCTGGAGAGACTTCTGCTGTTGCAACTTATTATTGTAAGCAGAGTTAAAAGACCCCTCCCACAGTACTCCAGAGCTAAACAAAACCCTCCTTAGGTTGCTGCTCACTGAAGTGCAGTCTCCTAGCTGGGACTTTACCCACACATCTCCACTCTGTGATTTTAGAAAGATTATTCATAAAAAGCATAAAGATGTGAAACAGATTTCTTAAACTAATGTGTGTGTTTGTCTGGCCTTTTCAATTTTTTTCAAACTTCCTTCTTCCTTCCTTCCTTCCTTCCTTCCTTCCTTCCTTCCTTCCTTTCTTTCTTTCTTTCTTTCTTTCTTTCTTTCTTTCTTTCTTTC